>NW_027521750.1:0-55259 GCF_052094955.1 Ictidomys tridecemlineatus
GTTTCAAAAAACTACGAGTTGCCTGAAATCTCAGCAAACACTTTTTCACCCAATCTTGATGAAACTTTCAGGTAATGATCAGTACACCAATCCCACTTGCCTCGCCAAATTTCGTTCTTCTAGGTTAAACCGTTCGTTGGCAGTAACCGGTTTCATTTTGAGGTTTCACTCTGTTTTCTCCTATAGGGATACATGTATTTGGAACTCTAAATCAAACACGGTTTGTGCTAGCTCTTTGAAACTTGACACAATAAAGCAGTTTCAAGTTCTGTCTCTATGGTTTGTTTGCTGTTGATGTAGCCCTAAGCAGAGACTGGCGAGAATCACTTTCATGGAAAGGGCCTGCCAAGCTTCCAGAAAACTACGAGTTGCCTGAAATCTCAGCTCACACTTTTTCACCCAATCTTGATGAAACTTTCAGGTAATGATCAGTACACCAATCCCACTTGGCTCGCCAAATTTCGTTCTTCTAGGTTAAACCGTTCGTTGGCAGTAACCGGTTTCATTTTGAGGTTTCACTCTGTTTTCTCCTATAGGGATACATGTATTTGGAACTCTAAATCAAACACGGTTTGTGCTAGCTCTTTAAAACTTGACACAATAAAGCAGTTTCAAGTTCTATCTCTATGGTTTGTTTGCTGTTGATGTAGCCCTAAGCAGAGACTGGCGAGAATCACTTTCATGGAAAGGGCCTGCCAAGCTTCCAAAAAACTACGAGTTGCCTGAAATCTCAGCACACCCTTTTTCACCCAATCTTGATGAAACTTTCAGGTAATGATCAGTACACCAATCCCACTTTCCTTGCCAAATTTCGTTTTTCTAGGTTAAACCGTTCGTTGGCAGTAACCGGTTTCATTTTGAGGTTTCACTCTGTTTTCTCCTATAGGGATACATGTATTTGGAACTCTAAATCAAACACGGTTTGTGCTAGCTCTTTGAAACTTGACACAATAAAGCAGTTTGAAGTTCTATCTCTATGGTTTGTTTGCTGTTGATGTAGCCCTAAGCAGAGACTGGCGAGAATCACTTTCATGGAAAGGGCCTGCCAAGCTTCCAAAAAACTACGAGTTTCCTGAAATCTCAGCACACCCTTTTTCACCCAATCTTGATGAAACTTTCAGGTAATGATCAGTACACCAATCCCACTTGGCTCGCCAAATTTCGTTCTTCTAGGTTAAACCGTTCGTTGGCAGTAACCTGTTTCATTTTCAGGTTTCACTCTGTTTTCTCCTATAGCGATACATGTATTTGGAACTCTAAATCAAACACGGTTTGTGCTAGCTCTTTGAAACTTGACACAATAAAGCAGTTTCAAGTTCTATCTCTATGGTTTGTTTGCTGTTGATGTAGCCCTAAGCAGAGACTGGCGAGAATCACTTTCATTGAAAGGGCCTGCCAAGCTTCCAAAAAACTACGAGTTGCCTGAAATCTCAGCACACACTTTTTTACCCAATCTTGATGAAACTTTCAGGTATTGATCAGTACACCAATCCCACTTGGCTCGCCAAATTTCGTTCTTCTAGGTTAAACCATTCGTTGGCAGTAACCGGTTTCATTTTGAGGTTTCACTCTGTTTTCTCCTATAGCGATAAATGTATTTGGAACTCTAAATCAAACACCGTTTGTGCTAGCTATTTGAAACTTGACACAATAAAGCAGTTTCAAGTTCTCTCTCTATGGTTTGTTTGCTGTTGATGTAGCCCTAAGCAGAGACTGGCGAGAATCACTTTCATGGAAAGGGCCTGCCAATCTTCCAAAAAACTACGAGTTGCCTGAAATCTCAGCAAACACTTTTTCACCCAATCTTGATGAAACTTTCAGGTAATGATCAGTACACCAATCCCAGTTGGCTCGCCAAATTTCGTTCTTCTAGGTTAAACCGTTCGTTGGCAGTAACCGGTTTCATTTTGAGGTTTCACTCTGTTTTCTCCTATAGGGATACATGTATTTGAAACTCTAAATCAAACACTGTTTGTGCTAGCTCTTTGAAACTTGACAAAATAAAGCAGTTTCAAGTTCTATCTCTATGGTTTGTTTGCTGTTGATGTAGCCCTAAGCAGAGACAGGCGAGAATCACTTTCATGGAAAGGGCCTGCCAAGCTTTCAAAAAACTCCGAGTAGCCTGAAATCTCAGCACACACTTTTTCAACCAATCTTGATGAAACTTTCAGGTAATGATCAGTACACCAATCCCACTTGGCTCGCCAAATTTCGTTCTTCTAGGTTAAACTGTTCGTTGGCAGTAACCGGTTTCATTTTGAGGTTTCACTCTGTTTTCTCCTATAGGGATACATGTATTTGGAACTCTAAATCAAACACGGTTTGTGCTAGCTCTTTGAAACTTGACACAATAAAGCAGTTTCAAGTTCTATCTCTATGGTTTGTTTGCTGTTGATGTAGCCCTAAGCAGAGACAGGCGAGAATCACTTTCATGGAAAGGGCCTGTCAAGCTTCCTAAAAACTACAAGTTGCCTGAAATCTCACCACACACTTTTTCACCCAATTTTGATGAAACTTTCAGGTAATGATCAGTATACCAATCCCACTTGGCTCGCCAAATTTCATTTTTCTAGGTTAAACCGTTCGTTGGCAGTAACCGGTTTCATTTTGAGGTTTCACTCTGTTTTCTCCTATAGGGATACATGTATTTGGAACTCTAAATCAAACACGGTTTGTGCTAGCTCTTTGAAACTTGACACAATAAAGCAGTTTCAAGTTCTATCTCTATGGTTTGTTTGCTGTTGATGTAGCCCTAAGCAGAGACTGGCGAGAATCACTTTCATGGAAAGGACCTGCCAATCTTCCTAATAACTACGAGTTGCCTGAAATCTCAGCACACACTTTTTTACCCAATCTTGATGAAACTTTCAGGTATTGATAAGTACACCATTCCCACTTGGCTCGCCAAATTTCGTTCTTCTAGGTTAAACCGTTCGTTGGCAGTAACCGGTTTCATTTTGAGGTTTCACTCTGTTTTCTCCTATAGCGATAAATGTATTTGGAACTCTAAATCAAACACCGTTTGTGCTAGTTCTTTGAAACTTGACACAATAAAGCAGTTTCAAGTTCTATCTCTATGGTTTGTTTGCTGTTGATGTAGCCCTAAGCAGAGACTGGCGAGAATCACTTTCATGGAAAGGGCCTGCCAAGCTTCCAAAAAACTAGGAGTTGCCTGAAATCTCAGCACACCCTTTTTCACCCAATCTTGATGAAACTTTCAGGTAATGATCAGTACACCAATCCCACTTGGCTCGCCAAATTTCGTTCTTCTAGGTTAAACCGTTCTTTTACAGTAACCGGTTTCATTTTGAGGTTTCACTCTGTTTTCTCCTATAGGGATACATGTATTTGGAACTCTAAATCAAACACGGTTTGTGCTAGCTCTTTGAAACTTGACACAATAAAGCAGTTTCAAGTTCTATCTCTATGGTTTGTTTGCTGTTGATGTAGCCCTAAGCCGAGACTGGTGAGAATCACTTTCATGGAAAGGGCCTGCCAAGCTTCCAAAAAACTACGAGTTGCCTGAAATCTCAGCACACACTTTTTCATCCAATCTTGATGAAACTTTCAGGTAATGATCAGTACACCAATCCAACTTAGCTCGCCAAATTTCGTTCTTCTAGGTTAAACCATTCGTTGGAAGTAACCAGTTTCATTTTGAGGTTTCACTCTGTTTTCTCCTATAGCGATACATGTATTTGGAACTCTAAATCAAACACGGTTTGTGCTAGCTGTTTGAAACTTGACACAATAAAGCAGTTTCAAGTTCTATCTCTATGGTTTGTTTGCTGTTGATGTAGCCCTAAGCAGAGACTGGCGAGAATCACTTTCATGGAAAGGGCCTGCCAAGCTTCCAAAAAACTACGAGTTGCCTGAAATCTCAGCAAACACTTTTTCACCCAATCTTGATGAAACTTTCAGGTAATGATCAGTACACCAATCCCACTTGGCTCGCCAAATTTCGATCTTCTAGGTTAAACCGTTCGTTGGCAGTAACCGGTTTCATTTTGAGGTTTCACTCTGTTTTCTCCTATAGGGATACATGTATTTGGAACTCTAAATCAAACACGGTTTGTGCTAGCTCTTTGAAACTTGACAAAATAAAGCAGTTTCAAGTTCTATCTCTATGGTTTGTTTGCTGTTGATGTAGCCCTAAGCAGAGACTGGCGAGAATCACTTTCATGGAAAGTCGCCTGCCAAGCTTCCAAAAAACTACGAGTTGCCTGAAATCTCAGCACACACTTTTTCACCCAATCTTGATGAAACTTTCAGGTAATGATCAGTACACCAATCCCACTTGGCTCGCCAAATTTCGTTCTTCTAGGTTAAACCGTTCGTTGGCAGTAACCGGTTTCATTTTGAGGTTTCACTCTATTTTCTCCTATAGGGATACATGTATTTGGAACTTTAAATCAAACACGGTTTGTGCTAGCTCTTTGAAACTTGACACAATAAAGCAGTTTCAAGTTCTATCCCTATGGTTTGTTTGCTGTTGATGTAGCCCTAAGCAGAGACTGGCGAGAATCACTTTCATGGAAAGGGCCTGCCAAGCTTCCAAAAAACTTCGAGTTGCCTGAAATCTCAGCACACCCTTTTTCACCCAATCTTGATGAAACTTTCAGGTAATGATCAGTACACCAATCCCACTTGGCTCGCCAAATTTCGTTCTTCTAGGTTAAACCGTTCGTTGGCAGTAACCGGTTTCATTTTGAGGTTTCACTCTGTTTTCTCCTATAGGGATACAAGTATTTGGAACTCTAAATCAAACACGTTTTGTGCTAGCTCTTTGAAACTTGACACAATAAAGCAGTTTCAAGTTCTATCTCAATGGTTTGTTTGCTGTTGATGTAGCCCTAAGCAGAGACAGGCGAGAATCACTTTCATGGAAAGGGCCTGCCAAGCTTCCAAAAAACTACGAGTTGCCTGAAATCTCAGCACACCCTTTTTCACCCAATCTTGATGAAACTTTCAGGTAATGATCAGTACACCAATCCCACTTGGCTCGCCAAATTTCGTTCTTCTAGGTTAAACCGTTCGTTGGCAGTAACCGGTTTCATTTTGAGGTTTCACTCTGTTTTCTCCTATAGCGATACATGTATTTGGAACTCTAAATCAAACACGGTTTGTGCTAGCTCTTTGAAACTTGACACAATAAAGCAGTTTCAAGTTCTATTTCTATGGTTTGTTTGCTGTTGATGTAGCCCTAAGCAGAGACTGGCGAGAATCACTTTCATGGAAAGGACCTGCCAATCTTCCTAAAAACTACGAGTTGCCTGAAATCTCAGCACACACTTTTTTACCCAATCTTGATGAAACTTTCAGGTATTGATCAGTACACCATTCCCACTTGGCTCGCCAAATTTCGTTCTTCTAGGTTAAACCGTTCGTTGGCAGTAACCGGTTTCATTTTGAGGTTTCACTCTGTTTTCTCCTATAGCGATAAATGTATTTGGAACTCTAAATCAAACACCGTTTGTGCTAGCTCTTTGAAACTTGACACAATAAAGCAGTTTCATGTTCTATCTCTATGGTTTGTTTGCTGTTGATGTAGCCCTAAGCAGAGACTGGCGAGAATCACTTTCATGGAAAGGGCCTGCCAAGCTTCCAAAAAACTAGGAGTTGCCTGAAATCTCAGCACACCCTTTTTCACCCAATCTTGATGAAACTTTCAGGTAATGATCAGTACACCAATCCCACTTGGCTTGCCAAATTTCGTTCTTCTAGGTTAAACCGTTCTTTGACAGTAACCGGTTTCATTTTGAGGTTTCACTCTGTTTTCTCCTATAGGGATACATGTATTTGGAACTCTAAATCAAACACGGTTTGTGCTAGCTCTTTGAAACTTGACACAATAAAGCAGTTTCAAGTTCTATCTCTATGGTTTGTTTGCTGTTGATGTAGCCCTAAGCCGAGACTGGTGAGAATCACTTTCATGGAAAGGGCCTGCCAAGCTTCCAAAAAACTACGAGTTGCCTGAAATCTCAGCACACACTTTTTCATCCAATCTTGATGAAACTTTCAGGTAATGATCAGTACACCAATCCCACTTAGCTCGCCAAATTTCGTTCTTCTAGGTTAAACCATTCGTTGGAAGTAACCAGTTTCATTTTGAGGTTTCACTCTGTTTTCTCCTATAGCGATACATGTATTTGGAACTCTAAATCAAACACGGTTTGTGCTAGCTGTTTGAAACTTGACACAATAAAGCAGTTTCAAGTTCTATCTCTATGGTTTGTTTGCTGTTGATGTAGCCCTAAGCAGAGACTGGCGAGAATCACTTTCATGGAAAGGGCCTGCCAAGCTTCCAAAAAACTACGAGTTGCCTGAAATCTCAGCACACCCTTTTTCACCCAATCTTGATGAAACTTTCAGGTAATGATCAGTACACCAATCCCACTTGGCTCGCCAAATTTCGTTCTTCTAGGTTAAACCGTTCGTTGGCAGTAACCGGTTTCATTTTGAGGTTTCACTCTGTTTTCTCCTATAGGGATACATGTATTTGGAACTTTAAATCAAACACGGTTTGTGCTAGCTCTTTGAAACTTGACACAATAAAGCAGTTTCAAGTTCTATCCCTATGGTTTGTTTGCTGTTGATGTAGCCCTAAGCAGAGACTGGCGAGAATCACTTTCATGGAAAGGGCCTGCCAAGCTTCCAAAAAAGTACGAGTTGCCTGAAATCTCAGCACACCCTTTTTCACCCAATCTTGATGAAACTTTCAGGTAATGATCAGTACACCAATCCCACTTGGCTCACCAAATTTCGTTCTTCTAGGTTAAACCGTTCGTTGGCAGTAACCGGTTTCATTTTGAGGTTTCACTCTGTTTTCTCCTATAGCGATACATGTATTTGGAACTCTATATCAAACACGGTTTGTGCTAGCTCTTTGAAACTTGACACAATAAAGCAGTTTCAAGTTCTATCTCTATGGTTTGTTTGCTGTTGATATTGCCCTAAGCAGAGACTGGCGAGAATCACTTTCATGGAAAGGGCCTGCCAAGCTTCCAAAAAACTACGAGTTGCCTGAAATCTCAGCACACCCTTTTTCACCCAATGTTGATGAAACTTTCAGGTAATGATCAGTACACCAATCCCACTTGGCTCGCCAAATTTCGGTCTTCTAGGTTAAACCGTTCGTTGGCAGTAACCGGTTTCATTTTGAGGTTTCACTCTGTTTTCTCCTATAGGGATACATGTATTTGGAACTCTAAATCAAAAACGGTTTGTGCTAGCTCTTTGAAACTTGACACAATAAAGCAGTTTCAAGTTCTATCTCTATGGTTTGTTTGCTGTTGATGTAGCCCTAAGCAGAGACTGGCGAGAATCACTTTCATGGAAAGGGCCTGCCAAGCTTCCAAAAAACTACGAGTTCCCTGAAATATCAGCACACACTTTTTCACCCAATCTTGATGAAACTTTCAGGTAATGATCAGTACACCAATCCCACTTGGCTCGCCAAATTTCGTTCTTCTAGGTTAAACCGTTCGTTGGCAGTAACCGGTTTCATTTTGAGGTTTCACTCTGTTTTCTCCTATAGGGATACATGTATTTGGAACTCTAAATCAAACACGGTTTGTGCTAGCTCTTTGAAACTTGACACAATAAAGCAGTTTCAAGTTCTATCTCTATGGTTTGTTTGCTGTTGATGTAGCCCTAAGCAGAGACTGGCGAGAATCCCTTTCATGGAAAGGGCCTGCCAAGATTCAAAAAAACTACGAGTTGCCTGAAATCTCAGCACACCCTATTTCACCCAATGTTGATGAAACTTTCAGGTAATGATCAGTACACCAATTTCACTTGGCTCGCCAAATTTCGTTCTTCTAGGTTAAACTGTTCGTTGGCAGTAACCGGTTTCATTTTGAGGTTTCACTCTGTTTTCTCCTATAGGGATACATGTATTTGGAAGTCTAAATCAAACACGGTTTGTGCTAGCTCTTTGAAACTTGACACAATAAAGCAGTTTCAAGTTCTATCTCTATGGTTTGTTTGCTGTCGATGTAGCCCTAATCAGAGACAGGCGAGAATCACTTTCATGGAAAGGGCCTGCCAAGCTTCCTAAAAACTACGAGTTGCCCGAAATCTCAGCACACACTTTTTCACCCAATTTTGATTAAACTTTCAGGTAATGATTAGTACACAAATCCCACTTGGCTGGCCAAATTTCGTTCTTCTAGGTTAAACCGTTCGTTGGCAGTAACCAATTTCATTTTGAGGTTTCACTCTGTTTTCTCCTATAGGGATACATGTATTTGGAACTCTAAATCAAACACGGTTTGTGCTAGCTCTTTGAAACTTGACACAATAAAGCAGTTTCAAGTTCTATCTCTATGGTTTGTTTGCTGTTGATGTAGCCCTAAGCAGAGACTGGCGAGAATCACTTTCATGGAAAGGGCCTGCCAAGATTCCAAAAAACTACGAGTTGCCTGAAATCTCAGCACACCCTATTTCACCCAATCTTGATGAAACTTTCAGGTAATGATCAGTACCCCAATCCCACTTGGCTCGACAAATTTCGTTCTTCTAGGTTAAACCGTTCGTTGGCAGTAACCGGTTTCATTTTGAGGTTTCACTCTGTTTTCTCCTATAGGGATACAAGTATTTGGAACTCTAAATCAAACACGTTTTGTGCTAGCTCTTTGAAACTTGACACAATAAAGCAGTTTCAAGTTCTATCTCAATGGTTTGTTTGCTGTTGATGTAGCCCTAAGCAGAGACAGGCGAGAATCACTTTCATGGAAAGGGCCTGCCAAGCTTCCAAATTCTACGAGTTACCTGAAATCTCAGCACACCCTTTTTCACCCAATCTTGATGAAACTTTCAGGTAATGATCAGTACACCAATCCCACTTGGCTTGCCAAATTTCGTTCCTCTAGGTTAAACCGTTCGTTGGCAGTATCCGGTTTCATTTTGAGGTTTCACTCTGTTTTCTCCTATAGGGATACATGTATTTGGAACTCTAAATCAAACACGGTTTGTGCTAGCTCTTTGAAACTTGACACAATAAAGCAGTTTCAAGTTCTATCTCTATGGTTTGTTTGCTGTTGATGTAGCCCTAAGCAGAGACTGGCGAGAATCACTTTCATGGAAAGGGCCTGCCAAGCTTCCAAAAAACTACGAGTTGCCTGAAATCTCAGCACACACTTTTTCACCCAATGTTGATGAAACTTTCAGGTAATGATCAGTACACCAATCCCACTTGGCTCGCCAAATTTCGTTCTTCTAGGTTAAACCGTTCGTTGGCAGTAACCGCTTTCATTTTGAGGTTTCACTCTGTTTTCTCCTATAGGGATACATGTATTTGGAACTCTAAATCCAACATGGTTTGTGCTAGCTCTTTGAAACTTGACACAATAAAGCAGTTTCAAGTTCTATCTCTATGGTTTGTTTGCTGTTGATGTAGCCCTAAGCAGGGACAGGGGAGAATCACTTTCATGGAAAGGGCCTGCCAAGCTTCCAAAAAACTACGAGTTGCCTGAAATCTCAGCACACCCTTTTTCACCCAATCTTGATGAAACTTTCAGGTAATGATCAGTACACCAATCCCACTTGGCTTGCCAAATTTCGTTCCTCTAGGTTAAACCGTTCGTTGGCAGTAACCGGTTTCATTTTGAGGTTTCACTCTGTTTTCTCCTATAGGGATACATGTATTTGGAACTCTAAATCAAACACGGTTTGTGCTAGCTGTTTGAAACTTGACACAATAAAGCAGTTTCAAGTTCTATCTCTATGGTTTGTTTGCTGTTGATGTAGCCCTAAGCAGAGACTGGCGAGAATCACTTTCATGGAAAGGGCCTGCCAAGCTTCCAAAAAACTACGAGTTGCCTGAAATCTCAGCACACACTTTTTCACCCAATCTTGATGAAACTTTCAGGTAATGATCAGTACACCAATCCCACTTGGCTCGCCAAATTTCGTTCTTCTAGGTTAAACCGTTCGTTGGCAGTAACCGGTTTCATTTTGAGGTTTCACTCTGTTTTCTCCTATAGGGATACATGTATTTGGAACTTTAAATCAAACACGGTTTGTGCTAGCTCTTTGAAACTTGACACAATAAAGCAGTTTCAAGTTCTATCCCTATGGTTTGTTTGCTGTTGATGTAGCCCTAAGCAGAGACTGGCGAGAATCACTTTCATGGAAAGGGCCTCCAAAAAAGTACGAGTTGCCTGAAATCTCAGCACACCCTTTTTCACCCAATCTTGATGAAACTTTCAGGTAATGATCAGTACACCAATCCCACTTGGCTCACCAAATTTCGTTCTTTTAGTTTAAACCGTTCGTTGGCAGTAACCGGTTTCATTTTGAGGTTTCACTCTGTTTTCTCCTATAGCGATACATGTATTTGGAACTCTAAATCAAACACGGTTTGTGCTAGCTCTTTGAAACTTGACACAATAAAGCAGTTTCAAGTTCTATCTCTATGGTTTGTTTGCTGTTGATATTGCCCTAAGCAGAGACTGGCGAGAATCACTTTCATGGAAAGGGCCTGCCAAGCTTCCAAAAAACTACGAGTTGCCTGAAATCTCAGCACACCCTTTTTCACCCAATGTTGATGAAACTTTCAGGTAATGATCAGTACACCAATCCCACTTGGCTCGCCAAATTTCGGTCTTCTAGGTTAAACCGTTCGTTGGCAGTAACCGGTTTCATTTTGAGGTTTCACTCTGTTTTCTCCTATAGGGATACATGTATTTGGAACTCTAAATCAAAAACGGTTTGTGCTAGCTCTTTGAAACTTGACACAATAAAGCAGTTTCAAGTTCTATCTCTATGGTTTGTTTGCTGTTGATGTAGCCCTAAGCAGAGACTGGCGAGAATCACTTTCATGGAAAGGGCCTGCCAAGCTTCCAAAAAACTACGAGTTGCCTGAAATATCAGCACACACTTTTTCACCCAATCTTGATGAAACTTTCAGGTAATGATCAGTACACCAATCCCACTTGGCTCGCAAATTTCGTTCTTCTAGGTTAAACCGTTCGTTGGCAGTAACCGGTTTCATTTTGAGGTTTCACTCTGTTTTCTCCTATAGGGATACATGTATTTGGAACTCTAAATCAAACACGGTTTGTGCTAGCTCTTTGAAACTTGACACAATAAAGCAGTTTCAAGTTCTATCTCTATGGTTTGTTTGCTGTTGATGTAGCCCTAAGCAGAGACTGGCGAGAATCCCTTTCATGGAAAGGGCCTGCCAAGCTTCCAAAAAACTACGAGTTGCCTGAAATCTCAGCACACCCTATTTCACCCAATGTTGATGAAACTTTCAGGTAATGATCAGTACACCAATTTCACTTGGCTCGCCAAATTTCGTTCTTCTAGGTTAAACTGTTCGTTGGCAGTAACCGGTTTCATTTTGAGGTTTCACTCTGTTTTCTCCTATAGGGATACATGTATTTGGAAGTCTAAATCAAACACGGTTTGTGCTAGCTCTTTGAAACTTGACACAATAAAGCAGTTTCAAGTTCTATCTCTATGGTTTGTTTGCTGTCGATGTAGCCCTAATCAGAGACAGGCGAGAATCACTTTCATGGAAAGGGCCTGCCAAGCTTCCTAAAAACTACGAGTTGCCCGAAATCTCAGCACACACTTTTTCACCCAATTTTGATTAAACTTTCAGGTAATGATTAGTACACAAATCCCACTTGGCTCGCCAAATTTCGTTCTTCTAGGTTAAACCGTTCGTTGGCAGTAACCAATTTCATTTTGAGGTTTCACTCTGTTTTCTCCTATAGGGATACATGTATTTGGAACTCTAAATCAAACACGGTTTGTGCTAGCTCTTTGAAACTTGACACAATAAAGCAGTTTCAAGTTCTATCTCTATGGTTTGTTTGCTGTTGATGTAGCCCTAAGCAGAGACTGGCGAGAATCACTTTCATGGAAAGGGCCTGCCAAGATTCCAAAAAACTACGAGTTGCCTGAAATCTCAGCACACCCTATTTCACCCAATCTTGATGAAACTTTCAGGTAATGATCAGTACCCCAATCCCACTTGGCTCGCCAAATTTCGTTCTTCTAGGTTAAACCGTTCGTTGGCAGTAACCGGTTTCATTTTGAGGTTTCACTCTGTTTTCTCCTATAGGGATACAAGTATTTGGAACTCTAAATCAAACACGTTTTGTGCTAGCTCTTTGAAACTTGACACAATAAAGCAGTTTCAAGTTCTATCTCAATGGTTTGTTTGCTGTTGATGTAGCCCTAAGCAGAGACTGGCGAGAATCACTTTCATGGAAAGGGCCTGCCAAGCTTCCAAATTCTACGAGTTACCTGAAATCTCAGCACACCCTTTTTCACCCAATCTTGATGAAACTTTCAGGTAATGATCAGTACACCAATCCCACTTGGCTTGCCAAATTTCGTTCTTCTAGGTTAAACCGTTCGTTGGCAGTAACCGGTTTCATTTTGAGGTTTCACTCTGTTTTCTCCTATAGGGATACATGTATTTGGAACTCTAAATCCAACACGGTTTGTGCTAGCTCTTTGAAACTTGACACAATAAAGCAGTTTCAAGTTCTATCTCTATGGTTTGTTTGCTGTTGATGTAGCCCTAAGCAGAGACAGGGGAGAATCACTTTCATGGAAAGGGCCTGCCAAGCTTCCAAAAAACTACGAGTTGCCTGAAATCTCAGCACACCCTTTTTCACCCAATCTTGATGAAACTTTCAGGTAATGATCAGTACACCAATCCCACTTGGCTTGCCAAATTTCGTTCCTCTAGGTTAAACCGTTCGTTGGCAGTAACCGGTTTCATTTTGAGGTTTCACTCTGTTTTCTCCTATAGGGATACATGTATTTGGAACTCTAAATCAAACACGGTTTGTGCTAGCTCTTTGAAACTTGACACAATAAAGCAGTTTCAAGTTCTATCTCTATGGTTTGTTTGCTGTTGATGTAGCCCTAAGCAGAGACTGGCGAGAATCACTTTCATGGAAAGGGCCTGCCAAGCTTCCAAAAAACTACGAGTTGCCTGAAATCTCAGCACACCCTTTTTCACCCAATCTTGATGAAACTTTCAGGTAATGATCAGTACACCAATCCCACTTGGCTCGCCAAATTTCGTTCTTCTAGGTTAAACCGTTCATTGGCAGTAACCGGTTTCATTTTGAGGTTTCACTCTGTTTTCTCCTATACGGATACAAGTATTTGGAACTCTAAATCAAACACGGTTTGTGCTAGCTCTTTGAAACTTGACACAATAAAGCAGTTTCAAGTTCTATCTCTATGGTTTGTTTGCTGTTGATGTAGCCCAAAGCAGAGACTGGCGAGAATCACTTTCATGGAAAGGGCCTGCCAAGCTTCCAAAAAACTACGAGTTGCCTGAAATCTCAGCACACCCTTTTTCACCCAATCTTGATGAAACTTTCAGGTAATGATCAGTACACCAATCCCACTTGGCTTGCCAAATTTCGTTCTTCTAGGTTAAACCGTTCGTTGGCAGTAACCGGTTTCATTTTGAGGTTTCACTCTGTTTTCTCCTATAGGGATACATGTATTTGGAACTCTAAATCCAACACGGTTTGTGCTAGCTCTTTGAAACTTGACACAATAAAGCAGTTTCAAGTTCTATCTCTATGGTTTGTTTGCTGTTGATGTAGCCCTAAGCAGAGACAGGGGAGAATCACTTTCATGGAAAGGGCCTGCCAAGCTTCCAAAAAACTACGAGTTGCCTGAAATCTCAGCACACCCTTTTTCACCCAATCTTGATGAAACTTTCAGGTAATGATCAGTACACCAATCCCACTTGGCTTGCCAAATTTCGTTCCTCTAGGTTAAACCGTTCGTTGGCAGTAACCGGTTTCATTTTGAGGTTTCACTCTGTTTTCTCCTATAGGGATACATGTATTTGGAACTCTAAATCAAACACGGTTTGTGCTAGCTCTTTGAAACTTGACACAATAAAGCAGTTTCAAGTTCTATCTCTATGGTTTGTTTGCTGTTGATGTAGCCCTAAGCAGAGACTGGCGAGAATCACTTTCATGGAAAGGGCCTGCCAAGCTTCCAAAAAACTACGAGTTGCCTGAAATCTCAGCACACCCTTTTTCACCCAATCTTGATGAAACTTTCAGGTAATGATCAGTACACCAATCCCACTTGGCTCGCCAAATTTCGTTCTTCTAGGTTAAACCGTTCATTGGCAGTAACCGGTTTCATTTTGAGGTTTCACTCTGTTTTCTCCTATACGGATACAAGTATTTGGAACTCTAAATCAAACACGGTTTGTGCTAGCTCTTTGAAACTTGACACAATAAAGCAGTTTCAAGTTCTATCTCTATGGTTTGTTTGCTGTTGATGTAGCCCAAAGCAGAGACTGGCGAGAATCACTTTCATGGAAAGGGCCTGCCAAGCTTCCAAAAAACTACGAGTTGCCTGAAATCTCAGCACACCCTTTTTCACCCAATCTTGATGAAACTTTCAGGTAATGATCAGTACACCAATCCCACTTGGCTCGCCAAATTTCGTTCTTCTAGGTTAAACCGTTCGTTGGCAGTAACCGGTTTCATTTTGAGGTTTCACTCTGTTTTCTCCTATAGGGAATCATGTATTTGGAACTCTAAATCAAACACGGTTTGTGCTAGCTCTTTGAAACTTGACACAATAAGCAGTTTCAAGTTCTATCTCTATGGTTTGTTTGCTGTTGATGTAGCCCTAAGCAGAGACTGGCGAGAATCACTTTCATGGAAAGGACCTGCCAAGCTTCCAAAAAACTACGAGTTGCCTGAAATCTCAGCACACCCTTTTTCACCCAATCTTGAATGAAACTTTCAGGTAATGATCAGTACACCAATCCCACTTGGCTCGCCAAATTTTGTTCTTCTAGGTTAAACGTTCGTTGGCAGTAACCGGTTTCATTTTGAGGTTTCACTCTGTTTTCTCCTATAGCGATACATGTATTTGGAACTCTAAATCAAACACGGTTTGTGCTAGCTCTTTGAAACTTGACACCATAAAGCAGTTTCAAGTTCTATCTCTATGGTTTGTTTGCTGTTGATGTAGCCCTAAGCAGAGACTGGCGAGAATCACTTTCATGGAAGGGCCTGCCAATCTTCCTAAAAACTACGAGTTGCCTGAAATCTCAGCACACACTTTTTTACCCAATCTTGATGAAACTTTCAGGTATTGATCAGTACACCATTCCCACTTGGCTCGCCAAATTTCGTTCTTCTAGGTTAAACCGTTCGTTGGCAGTAACCGGTTTCATTTTGAGGTTTCACTCTGTTTTCTCCTATAGCGATAAATGTATTTGGAACTCTAAATCAAACACCGTTTGTGCTAGCTCTTTGAAACTTGACACAATAAAGCAGTTTCAAGTTCTATCTCTATGGTTTGTTTGCTGTTGATGTAGCCCTAAGCAGAGACTGGCGAGAATCACTTTCATGGAAAGGGCCTGCCAAGCTTCCAAAAAACTAGGAGTTGCCTGAAATGTCAGCACACCCTTTTTCACCCAATCTTGATGAAACTTTCAGGTAATGATCAGTACACCAATCCCACTTGGCTCGCCAAATTTCGTTCTTCTAGGTTAAACCGTTCGTTGGCTTTAACCGGTTTCATTTTGAGGTTTCACTCTGTTTTCTCCTATAGGGATACATGTATTTGGAACTCTAAATCAAACACGGTTTTGTGCTAGCTCTTTGAAACTTGACACAATAAAGCAGTTTCAAGTTCTATCTCTATGGTTTTTTTTGCTGTTGATGTAGCCCTAAGCCGAGACTGGTGAGAATCACTTTCATGGAAAGGGCCTGCCAAGCTTCCAAAAAACTACGAGTTGCTGAAATCTCAGCACACACTTTTTCATCCAATCTTGATGAAACTTTCAGGTAATGATCAGTACACCAATCCCACTTAGCTCGCCAAATTTCGTTCTTCTAGGTTAAACCATTCGTTGGAAGTAACAGTTTCATTTGAGGTTTCGCTATGTTTTCTCCTATAGCGATACATGTATTTGGAACTCTAAATCAAACACGGTTTGTGCTAGCTGTTTGAAACTTGACACAATAAAGCAGTTTCAAGTTCTATCTTCTATGGTTTGTTTGCTGTTGATGTAGCCCTAAGCAGAGACTGGCGAGAATCACTTTCATGGAAAGGCTGCCAAGCTTCCAAAGAAATACGAGTTGCCTGAAATCTCAGCAAACACTTTTTCACCCAATCTTGATGAAACTTTCAGGTAATGATCAGTACACCAATCCCACTTGGCTCGCCAAATTTCGATCTTCTAGGTTAAACCGTTCGTTGGCAGTAACCGGTTTCTTTTGAAGGTTTCACTCTGTTTTCTCCTATAGGGATACATGTATTTGGAACTCTAAATCAAACACGGTTTGTGCTAGCTCTTTGAAACTTGACAAAATAAAGCAGTTTCAAGTTCTATCTCTATGGTTTGTTTGCTGTTGATGTAGCCCTAAGCAGAGACTGGCGAGAATCACTTTCATGGAAAGGGCTGCCAAGCTTCCAAAAAACTACGAGTTGCCTGAAATCTCAGCACACACTTTTTCACCCAATCTTGATGAAACTTTCAGGTAATGATCAGTACACCAATCCCACTTGGCTCGCCAAATTTCGTTTCTTCTAGGTTAAACCGGTTCGTTGGCAGTAACCGGTTTCATTTTGAGGTTTCACTCTGTTTTCTCCTATAGGGATACATGTATTTGGAACTTTAAATCAAACACGGTTTGTGCTAGCTCTTTGAAACTTGACACAATAAAGCAGTTTCAAGTTCTATCCCTATGGTTTGTTTGCTGTTGATGTAGCCCTAAGCAGAGACTGGCGAGAATCACTTTCATGGAAAGGGCCTGCCAAGCTTCCAAAAAACTACGAGTTGCCTGAAATCTCAGCACACCCTTTTTCACCCAATCTTGATGAAACTTTCAGGTAATGATCAGTACACCAATCCCACTTGGCTCACCAAATTTCGTTCTTCTAGGTTAAACCGTTCGTTGGCAGTAACCGGTTTCATTTTGAGGTTTCACTCTGTTTTCTCCTATAGGGATACATGTATTTGGAACTCTAAATCCAACACGGTTTGTGCTAGCTCTTTGAAACTTGACACAATAAAGCAGTTTCAAGTTCTATCTCTATGGTTTGTTTGCTGTTGATATTGCCCTAAGCAGAGACTGGCGAGAATCACTTTCATGGAAAGGGCCTGCCAAGCTTCCAAAAAACTACGAGTTGCCTGAAATCTCAGCACACCCTTTTTCACCCAATGTTGATGAAACTTTCAGGTAATGATCAGTACACCAATCCCACTTGGCTCGCCAAATTTCGGTCTTCTAGGTTAAACCGTTCGTTGGCAGTAACCGGTTTCATTTTGAGGTTTCACTCTGTTTTCTCCTATAGGGATACATGTATTTGGAACTCTAAATCAAAAACGGTTTGTGCTAGCTCTTTGAAACTTGACACAATAAAGCAGTTTCAAGTTCTATCTCTATGGTTTGTTTGCTGTTGATGTAGCCCTAAGCAGAGACTGGCGAGAATCACTTTCATGGAAAGGGCCTGCCAAGCTTCCAAAAAACTACGAGTTGCCTGAAATCTCAGCACACACTTTTTCACCCAATCTTGATGAAACTTTCAGGTAATGATCAGTACACCAATCCCACTTGGCTCACCAAATTTCGTTCTTCTAGGTTAAACCGTTCGTTGGCAGTAACCGGTTTCATTTTGAGGTTTCACTCTGTTTTCTCCTATAGGGAATCATGTATTTGGAACTCTAAATCAAACACGGTTTGTGCTAGCTCTTTGAAACTTGACACAATAAAGCAGTTTCAAGTTCTATCTCTATGGTTTGTTTGCTGTTGATGTAGCCCTAAGCAGAGACTGGCGAGAATCCCTTTCATGGAAAGGGCCTGCCAAGATTCAAAAAAACTACGAGTTGCCTGAAATCTCAGCACACCCTATTTCACCCAATGTTGATGAAACTTTCAGGTAATGATCAGTACACCAATTTCACTTGGCTCGCCAAATTTCGTTCTTCTAGGTTAAACTGTTCGTTGGCAGTAACCGGTTTCATTTTGAGGTTTCACTCTGTTTTCTCCTATAGGGATACATGTATTTGGAAGTCTAAATCAAACACGGTTTGTGCTAGCTCTTTGAAACTTGACACAATAAAGCAGTTTCAAGTTCTATCTCTATGGTTTGTTTGCTGTCGATGTAGCCCTAATCAGAGACAGGCGAGAATCACTTTCATGGAAAGGGCCTGCCAAGCTTCCTAAAAACTACGAGTTGCCCGAAATCTCAGCACACACTTTTTCACCCAATTTTGATTAAACTTTCAGGTAATGATTAGTACACAAATCCCACTTGGCTCGCCAAATTTCGTTCTTCTAGGTTAAACCGTTCGTTGGCAGTAACCAATTTCATTTTGAGGTTTCACTCTGTTTTCTCCTATAGGGATACATGTATTTGGAACTCTAAATCAAACACGGTTTGTGCTAGCTCTTTGAAACTTGACACAATAAAGCAGTTTCAAGTTCTATCTCTATGGTTTGTTTGCTGTTGATGTAGCCCTAAGCAGAGACTGGCGAGAATCACTTTCATGGAAAGGGCCTGCCAAGATTCCAAAAAACTACGAGTTGCCTGAAATCTCAGCACACCCTATTTCACCCAATCTTGATGAAACTTTCAGGTAATGATCAGTACCCCAATCCCACTTGGCTCGCCAAATTTCGTTCTTCTAGGTTAAACCGTTCGTTGGCAGTAACCGGTTTCATTTTGAGGTTTCACTCTGTTTTCTCCTATAGGGATACAAGTATTTGGAACTCTAAATCAAACACGTTTTGTGCTAGCTCTTTGAAACTTGACACAATAAAGCAGTTTCAAGTTCTATCTCAATGGTTTGTTTGCTGTTGATGTAGCCCTAAGCAGAGACAGGCGAGAATCACTTTCATGGAAAGGGCCTGCCAAGCTTCCAAATTCTACGAGTTACCTGAAATCTCAGCACACCCTTTTTCACCCAATCTTGATGAAACTTTCAGGTAATGATCAGTACACCAATCCCACTTGGCTTGCCAAATTTCGTTCCTCTAGGTTAAACCGTTCGTTGGCAGTATCCGGTTTCATTTTGAGGTTTCACTCTGTTTTCTCCTATAGGGATACATGTATTTTGAACTCTAAATCAAACACGGTTTGTGCTAGCTCTTTGAAACTTGACACAATAAAGCAGTTTCAAGTTCTATCTCTATGGTTTGTTTGCTGTTGATGTAGCCCTAAGCAGAGACAGGGGAGAATCACTTTCATGGAAAGGGCCTGCCAAGCTTCCAAAAAACTACGAGTTGCCTGAAATCTCAGCACACCCTTTTTCACCCAATCTTGATGAAACTTTCAGGTAATGATCAGTACACCAATCCCACTTGGCTTGCCAAATTTCGTTCCTCTAGGTTAAACCGTTCGTTGGCAGTAACCGGTTTCATTTTGAGGTTTCACTCTGTTTTCTCCTATAGGGATACATGTATTTGGAACTCTAAATCAAACACGGTTTGTGCTAGCTCTTTGAAACTTGACACAATAAAGCAGTTTCAAGTTCTATCTCTATGGTTTGTTTGCTGTTGATGTAGCCCTAAGCAGAGACTGGCGAGAATCACTTTCATGGAAAGGGCCTGCCAAGCTTCCAAAAAACTACGAGTTGCCTGAAATCTCAGCACACACTTTTTCAACCAATCTTGATGAAACTTTCAGGTAATGATCAGTACACCAATCCCACTTGGCTCGCCAAATTTCGTTCTTCTAGGTTAAACCGTTCGTTGGCAGTAACCGGTTTCATTTTGAGGTTTCACTCTGTTTTCTCCTATAGGGATACATGTATTTGGAACTCTAAATCCAACACGGTTTGTGCTAGCTCTTTGAAACTTGACACAATAAAGCAGTTTCAAGTTCTATCTCTATGGTTTGTTTGCTGTTGATGTAGCCCTAAGCAGAGACAGGCGAGAATCACTTTCATGGAAAGGGCCTGCCAAGCTTTCAAAAAACTATGAGTTGCCTGAAATCTCAGCACACCCTTTTTCACCCAATGTTGATGAAACTTTCAGGTAATGATCAGTACACCAATTTCACTTGGCTCGCCAAATTTCGTTCTTCTAGGTTAAACTGTTCGTTGGCAGTAACCGGTTTCATTTTGAGGTTTCACTCTGTTTTCTCCTATAGGGATACATGTATTTGGAACTCTAAATCAAACACGGTTTGTGCTAGCTCTTTGAAACTTGACACAATAAAGCAGTTTCAAGTTCTATCTCTATGGTTTCTTTGCTGTTGATGTAGCCCTAAGCAGAGACAGGCGAGAATCACTTTCATGGAAAGGGCCTGCCAAGCTTCCTAAAAACTACGAGTTGCCTGAAATCTCAGCACACACTTTTTCACCCAATCTTGATGAAACTTTCAGGTAATGATCAGTACACCAATCCCACTTGGCTCGCCAAATTTCGTTCTTCTAGGTTAAACCGTTCGTTGGCAGTAACCGGTTTCATTTTGAGGTTTCACTCTGTTTTCTCCTATAGGGATACATGTATTTGGAACTCTAAATCCAACACGGTTTGTGCTAGCTCTTTGAAACTTGACACAATAAAGCAGTTTCAAGTTCTATCTCTATGGTTTGTTTGCTGTTGATGTAGCCCTAAGCAGAGACTGGCGAGAATCACTTTCATGGAAAGGGCCTGCCAAGCTTCCAAAAAACTATGAGTTGCCTGAAATCTCAGCACACACTTTTTCACCCAATCTTGATGAAACTTTCAGGTAATGATCAGTACACCAATCCCACTTGGCTCGCCAAATTTCGTTCTTCTAGGTTAAACCGTTCGTTGGCAGTAACCGGTTTAATTTTGAGGTTTCACTCTGTTTTCTCCTATAGGGATACATGTATTTGGAACGTTAAATCAAACACGGTTTGTGCTAGCTCTTTGAAACTTGACACAATAAAGCAGTTTCAAGTTCTATCTCTATGGTTTGTTTGCTGTTGATGTAGCCCTAAGCAGAGACTGGCGAGAATCACTTTCATGGAAAGGGCCTGCCAAGCTTCCAAAAAACTACGAGTTGCCTGAAATCTCAGCACACCCTTTTTCACCCAATCTTGATGAAACTTTCAGGTAATGATCAGTACACCAATCCCACTTGGCTCACCAAATTTCGTTCTTCTAGGTTAAACCGTTCGTTGGCAGTAACCGGTTTCATTTTGAGGTTTCACTCTGTTTTCTCCTATAGCGATACATGTATTTGGAACTCTAAATCAAACACGGTTTGTGCTAGCTCTTTGAAACTTGACACAATAAAGCAGTTTCAAGTTCTATCTCTATGGTTTGTTTGCTGTTGATATTGCCCTAAGCAGAGACTGGCGAGAATCACTTTCATGGAAAGGGCCTGCCAAGCTTTCAAAAAACTACGAGTTGCCTGAAATCTCAGCACACCCTTTTTCACCCAATGTTGATGAAACTTTCAGGTAATGATCAGTACACCAATCCCACTTGGCTCGCCAAATTTCGGTCTTCTAGGTTAAACCGTTCGTTGGCAGTAACCGGTTTCATTTTGAGGTTTCACTCTGTTTTCTCCTATAGGGATACATGTATTTGGAACTCTAAATCAAAAACGGTTTGTGCTAGCTCTTTGAAACTTGACACAATAAAGCAGTTTCAAGTTCTATCTCTATGGTTTGTTTGCTGTTGATGTAGCCCTAAGCAGAGACTGGCGAGAATCACTTTCATGGAAAGGGCCTGCCAAGCTTCCAAAAAACTACGAGTTGCCTGAAATCTCAGCACACACTTTTTCACCCAATCGTGATGAAACTTTCAGGTAATGATCAGTACACCAATCCCACTTGGCTCGCCAAATTTCGTTCTTCTAGGTTAAACCGTTCGTTGGCAGTAACCGGTTTCATTTTGAGGTTTCACTCTGTTTTCTCCTATAGGGATACATGTATTTGGAACGTTAAATCAAACACGGTTTGTGCTAGCTCTTTGAAACTTGACACAATAAAGCAGTTTCAAGTTCTATCCCTATGGTTTGTTTGCTGTTGATGTAGCCCTAAGCAGAGACTGGCGAGAATCACTTTCATGGAAAGGGCCTGCCAAGCGTCCAAAAAACTACGAGTTGCCTGAAATCTCAGCACACCCTTTTTCACCCAATCTTGATGAAACTTTCAGGTAATGATCAGTACACCAATCCCACTTGGCTCACCAAATTTTGTTCTTCTAGGTTAAACCGTTCGTTGGCAGTAACCGGTTTCATTTTGAGGTTTCACTCTGTTTTCTCCTATAGCGATACATGTATTTGGAACTCTAAATCAAACACGGTTTGTGCTAGCTCTTTGAAACTTGACACAATAAAGCAGTTTCAAGTTCTATCTCTATGGTTTGTTTGCTGTTGATGTAGCCCTAAGCAGAGACTGGCGAGAATCACTTTCATGGAAAGGGCCTGCCAAGCTTCCAAAAAACTACGAGTTGCCTGAAATCTCAGCACACACTTTTTCACCCAATCTTGATGAAACTTTCAGGTAATGATCAGTACACCAATCCCACTTGGCTCGCCAAATTTCGTTCTTCTAGGTTAAACCGTTCGTTGGCAGTAACCGGTTTCATTTTGAGGTTTCACTCCGTTTTCTCCTATAGTGATACATGTATTTGGGACTCTAAATCAAACACGGTTTGTGCTAGCTCTTTGAAACTTGACACAATAAAGCAGTTTCAAGTTCTATCTCTATTGTTTGTTTGCTGTTGATGTAGCCCTAAGCAGAGACTGGTGAGAATCACTTTCATGGAAAGGGCCTGCCAAGCTTCCAAAAAACTACGAGTTGCCTGAAATCTCAGCACACCCTTTTTCACCCAATCTTGATGAAACTTTCAGGTAATGATCAGTACACCAATCCCACTTGGCTCGCCAAATTTCGTTCTTCTAGGTTAAACCGTTCGTTGGCAGTAACCGGTTTCATTTTGAGGTTTCACTCTGTTTTCTCCTATAGGGATACATGTATTTGGAACTCTAAATCAAACACGGTTTGTGCTAGCTCTTTGAAACTTGACACAATAAAGCAGTTTCAAGTTTTATCTCTATGGTTTGTTTGCTGTTGATGTAGCCCTAAGCAGAGACTGGCGAGAATCACTTTCATGGAAAGGGCCTGCCAAGCTTCCAAAAAACTACGAGTTGCCTGAAATCACAGCACACACTTTTTCACCCAATCTTGATGAAACTTTCAGGTAATGATCAGTACACCAATCCCACTTGGCTCGCCAAATTTCGTTCTTCTAGGTTAAACCGTTCGTTGGCAGTAACCGGTTTCATTTTGAGGTTTCACTCTGTTTTCTCCTATAGGAATACATGTATTTGGAACTCTAAATCAAACACGGTTTGTGCTAGCTCTTTGAAACTTGACACAATAAAGCAGTTTCAAGTTCTATCTCTATGGTTTGTTTGCTGTTGATGTAGCCCTAAGCAGAGACTGGCGAGAATCACTTTCATGGAAAGGGCCTGCCAAGCTTCTAAAAAACTAAGAGTTGACCGAAATCTCAGCACACACTTTTTCACCCAATCTTGATGAAACTTTCAGGTAATGATCAGTACACCAATCCCACTTGGCTCGCCAAATTTCGTTCTTCTAGGTTAAACCGTTCGTTGGCAGTAACCGGTTTCATTTTGAGGTTTCACTCTGTTTTCTCCTATAGGGATACATGTATTTGGAACTCTAAATCAAACAAGGTTTGTGCTAGCTCTTTAAAACTTGACACAATAAAGCAGTTTCAAGTTCTATCTCTATGGTTTGTTTGCTGTTGATGTAGCCCTAAGCAGAGGCTGGCGAGAATCACTTTCATGGAAAGGGCCTGCCAAGCTTCCAAAAAACTACGAGTTGCCTGAAATATCAGCACACACTGTTTCACCCAATCTTGATGAAACTTTCAGGTAATGATCAGTACACCAATCCCACTTGGCTCGCCAAATTTCATTCTTCTAGGTTAAACCGTTCGTTGGCAGTAACCGGTTTCATTTTGAGGTTTCACTCTGTTTTCTCCTATAGGGATACATGTATTTGGAACTCTAAATCAAACACGGTTTGTGCTAGCTCTTTGAAACTTGACACAATAAAGCAGTTTCAAGTTCTATCTTTATGGTTTGTTTGCTGTTGATGTAGCCCTAAGCAGAGACTGGCGAGAATCACTTTCATGGAAAGGGCCTGCCAAGCTTCCAAAAAACTACGAGTTGCCTGAAATCTCAGCACACCCTTTTTCACCCAATCTTGATGAAACTTTCAGGTAATGATCAGTACACCAATCCCACTTGGCTCGCCAAATTTCGTTCTTCTATGTTAAACCGTTCGTTGGCAGTAACCGGTTTCATTTTGAGGTTTCACTCTGTTTTCTCCTATAGGGATACATGTATTTGGAACTCTAAATCAAACACGGTTTGTGCTAGCTCGTTGAAACTTGACACTATAAAGCAGTTTCAAGTTCTATCTCTATGGTTTGTTTGCTGTTGATGTAGCCCTAAGCAGAGACTGGCGAGAATCACTTTCATGGAAAGGGCCTGCCAAGCTTCCAAAAAACTACGAGTTGCCTGAAATCTCAGCACACACTTTTTCACCCAATCTTGATGAAACTTTCAGGTAATGATCAGTACACCAATCCCACTTGGCTCGCCAAATTTCGTACTTCTAGGTTAAACCGTTCATTGGCAGTAACCAGTTTCATTTTGAGGTTTCACTCTGTTTTCTCCTATAGGGATACATGTATTTGGAACTCTAAATCAAACACGGTTTGTGCTAGCTCTTTGAAACTTGACACAATAAAGCAGTTTCAAGTTCTATCTCTATGGTTTCTTTGCTGTTGATGTAGCCCTAAGCAGAGACAGGCGAGAATCACTTTCATGGAAAGGGCCTGCCAAGCTTCCTAAAAACTACGAGTTGCCTGAAATCTCAGCACACACTTATTCACCCAATTTTGATGAAACTTTCAGGTAATGATCAGTACACCAATCCCACTTGGCTCGCCAAATTTCGTTCTTCTAGGTTAAACCGTTCGTTGGCAGTAACCGGTTTCATTTTGAGGTTTCACTCTGTTTTCCCCTATAGGGATACATGTATTTGGAACTCTAAATCAAACACGGTTTGTGCTAGCTCTTTGAAACTTGACACAATAAAGCAGTTTCAAGTTCTATCTCTATGGTTTGTTTGCTATTGATGTAGCCCTAAGCAGAGACTGGCGAGAATCACTTTCATGGAAAGGGCCTGCCAAGCTTCCAAAAAACTACGAGTTGCCTGAAATCTCAGTACACCCTTTTTCACCCAATCTTGATGAAACTTTCAGGTAATGATCAGTACACCAGTCCCACTTGGCTCGCCAAATTTCGTTCTTCTAGGTTAAACCGTTCGTTGGCAGTAACCGGTTTCATTTTGAGGTTTCACTCTGTTTTCTCCTATAGCAATACATGTATTTGGAACTCTAAATCAAACACGGTTTGTGCTAGCTCTTTGAAACTTGACACAATAAAGCAGTTTCAAGTTCTATCTCTATGGTTTTTTTGCTGTTGATGTAGCCCTAAGCAGAGACTGGCGAGAATCACTTTCATGGAAAGGGCCTGCCAAGCTTCCAAAAAACTACGAGTTGCCTGAAATCTCAGCACACACTTTTTCACCCAATCTTGATGAAACTTTCAGGTAATGATCAGTACACCAATCCCACTTGGCTCGCCAAATTTCGTTCTTCTAGGTTAAACCGTTCGTTGGCAGTAACCGGTTTCATTTTGAGGTTTCACTCTGTTTTCTCCTATAGGGATACATGTATTTGGAACTCTAAATCCAACACGGTTTGTGCTAGCTCTTTGAAACTTGACACAATAAAGCAGTTTCAAGTTCTATCTCTATGGTTTGTTTGCTGTTGATGTAGCCCTAAGCAGAGACAGGCGAGAATCACTTTCATGGAAAGGGCCTGCCAAGCTTTCAAAAAACTATGAGTTGCCTGAAATCTCAGCACACCCTTTTTCACCCAATGTTGATGAAACTTTCAGGTAATGATCAGTACACCAATTTCACTTGGCTTGCCAAATTTCGTTCTTCTAGGTTAAACTGTTCGTTGGCAGTAACCGGTTTCATTTTGAGGTTTCACTCTGTTTTCTCCTATAGGGATACATGTATTTGGAACTCTAAATCAAACACGGTTTGTGCTAGCTCTTTGAAACTTGACACAATAAAGCAGTTTCAAGTTCTATCTCTATGGTTTGTTGGCTGTTGATGTAGCCCTAAGCAGAGACTGGCGAGAATCACTTTCATGGAAAGGGCCTGCCAAGCTTCCAAAAAACTACGAGTTGCCTGAAATCTCAGCACACCCTCATTCACCCAATCTTGATGAAACTTTCAGGTAATGATCAGTACACCAATCCGACTTGGCTCGCTAAGTTTCGTTCTTCTAGGTTAAACCGTTCGTTGGCAGTAACCGGTTTCATTTTGAGGTTTCACTCTGTTTTCTCCTATAGGGATACATGTATTTGGAACTCTAAATCAAACACGGTTTGTGCTAGATCTTTGAAACTTGACACAATAAAGCAGTTTCAAGTTCTATCTCTATGGTTTGTTTGCTGTTGATGTAGCCCTAAGCAGAGACTGGCGAGAATCACTTTCATGGAAAGGGCCTGCCAAGCTTCCAAAAAACTACGAGTTGCCTGAAATCTCAGCACACACTTTTTCACCCAATCTTGATGAAACTTTCAGGTAATGATCAGTACACCAATCCCACTTGGCTCGCCAAATTTCGTACTTCTAGGTTAAACCGTTCATTGGCAGTAACCAGTTTCATTTTGAGGTTTCACTCTGTTTTCTCCTATAGGGATACATGTATTTGGAACTCTAAATCAAACACGGTTTGTGCTAGCTCTTTGAAACTTGACACAATAAAGCAGTTTCAAGTTCTATCTCTATGGTTTGTTTGCTGTTGATGTAGCCCTAAGCAGAGACAGGCGAGAATCACTTTCATGGAAAGGGCCTGCCAAGCTTCCTAAAAACTACGAGTTGCCTGAAATCTCAGCACACACTTATTCACCCAATTTTGATGAAACTTTCAGGTAATGATCAGTACACCAATCCCACTTGGCTCGCCAAATTTCGTTCTTCTAGGTTAAACCCTTCGTTGGCAGTAACCGGTTTCATTTTGAGGTTTCACTCTGTTTTCTCCTATAGGGATACATGTATTTGGAACTCTAAATCAAACACGGTTTGTGCTAGCTCTTTGAAACTTGACACAATAAAGCAGTTTCAAGTTCTATCTCTATGGTTTGTTTGCTGTTGATGTAGCCCTAAGCAGAGACTGGCGAGAATCACTTTCATGGAAAGGGCCTGCCAAGATTACAAAAAACTACGAGTTGCCTGAAATCTCAGCACACCCTATTTCACCCAATCTTGATGAAACTTTCAGGTAATGATCAGTACACCAATCCCACTTGGCTCGCCAAATTTCGTTCTTCTAGGTTAAACCGTTCGTTGGCAGTAACCGGTTTCATTTTGAGGTTTCACTCTGTTTTCTCCTATAGGGATACAAGTATTTGGAACTCTAAATCAAACACGGTTTGTGCTAGCTCTTTGAAACTTGACACAATAAAGCAGTTTCAAGTTCTATCTCTATGGTTTGTTGGCTGTTGATGTAGCCCTAAGCAGAGACTGGCGAGAATCACTTTCATGGAAAGGGCCTGCCAAGCTTCCAAAAAACTACGAGTTGCCTGAAATCTCAGCACACCCTCATTCACCCAATCTTGATGAAACTTTCAGGTAATGATCAGTACACCAATCCGACTTGGCTCGCTAAGTTTCGTTCTTCTAGGTTAAACCGTTCGTTGGCAGTAACCGGTTTCATTTTGAGGTTTCACTCTGTTTTCTCCTATAGGGATACATGTATTTGGAACTCTAAATCAAACACGGTTTGTGCTAGATCTTTGAAACTTGACACAATAAAGCAGTTTCAAGTTCTATCTCTATGGTTTGTTTGCTGTTGATGTAGCCCTAAGCAGAGACTGGCGAGAATCACTTTCATGGAAAGGGCCTGCCAAGCTTCCAAAAAACTACGAGTTTCCTGAAATCTCAGCACACACTTTTTCACCCAATCTTGATGAAACTTTCAGGTAATGATCAGTACACCAATCCCACTTGGCTCGCCAAATTTCGTTCTTCTAGGTTAAACCGTTCGTTGGCAGTAACCGGTTTCATTTTGAGGTTTCACTCTGTTTTCTCCTATAGGGATACATGTATTTGGAACGTTAAATCAAACACGGTTTGTGCTAGCTCTTTGAAACTTGACACAATAAAGCAGTTTCAAGTTCTATCCCTATGGTGTGTTTGCTGTTGATGTAGCCCTAAGCAGAGACTGGCGAGAATCACTTTCATGGAAAGGGCCTGCCAAGCTTCCAAAAAACTACGAGTTGCCTGAAATCTCAGCACACCCTTTTTCACCCAATCTTGATGAAACTTTCAGGTAATGATCAGTACACCAATCCCACTTGGCTCACCAAATTTCGTTCTTCTAGGTTAAACCGTTCGTTGGCAGTAACCGGTTTCATTTTGAGGTTTCACTCTGTTTTCTCCTATAGGGATACATGTATTTGGAACTCTAAATCAAACACGGTTTGTGCTAGCTCTTTGAAACTTGACACAATAAAGCAGTTTCAAGTTCTATCTCTATGGTTTGTTTGCTGTTGATATTGCCCTAAGCAGAGACTGGCGAGAATCACTTTCATGGAAAGGGCCTGCCAAGCTTCCAAAAAACTACGAGTTGCCTGAAATCTCAGCACACCCTTTTTCACCCAATGTTGATGAAACTTTCAGGTAATGATCAGTACACCAATCCCACTTGGCTCGCCAAATTTCGGTCTTCTAGGTTAAACCGTTCGTTGGCAGTAACCGGTTTCATTTTGAGGTTTCACTCTGTTTTCTCCTATAGGGATACATGTATTTGGAACTCTAAATCAAAAACGGTTTGTGCTAGCTCTTTGAAACTTGACACAATAAAGCAGTTTCAAGTTCTATCTCTATGGTTTGTTTGCTGTTGATGTAGCCCTAAGCAGAGACTGGCGAGAATCACTTTCATGGAAAGGGCCTGCCAAGCTTCCAAAAAACTATGAGTTGCCTGAAATCTCAGCACACACTTTTTCACCCAATCTTGATGAAACTTTCAGGTAATGATCAGTACACCAATCCCACTTGGCTCGCCAAATTTCGTTCTTCTAGGTTAAACCGTTCGTTGGCAGTAACCGGTTTCATTTTGAGGTTTCACTCTGTTTTATCCTATAGGGATACATGTATTTGGAACTCTAAATAAAACACGGTTTGTTCTAGATCTTTGAAACTTGACACAATAAAGCAGTTTCAAGTTCTATCTCTATGGTTTGTTTGCTGTTGATGTAGCCCTAAGCAGAGACTGGCGAGAATCCCTTTCATGGAAAGGGCCTGCCAAGCTTCCAAAAAACTACGAGTTGCCTGAAATCTCAGCACACCCTATTTCACCCAATGTTGATGAAACTTTCAGGTAATGAACAGTACACCAATTTCACTTGGCTCGCCAAATTTCGTTCTTCTAGGTTAAACTGTTCGTTGGCAGTAACCGGTTTCATTTTGAGGTTTCACTCTGTTTTCTCCTATAGGGATACAAGTATTTGGAACTCTAAATCAAACACGGTTTGTGCTAGGTCTTTGAAACTTGACACAATAAAGCAGTTTCAAGTTCTATCTCTATGGTTTGTTTGCTGTCGATGTAGCCCTAATCAGAGACAGGCGAGAATCACTTTCATGGAAAGGGCCTGCCAAGCTTCCTAAAAACTACGAGTTGCCCGAAATCTCAGCACACACTTTTTCACCGAATTTTGATGAAACTTTCAGGTAATGATTAGTACACCAATCCCACTTGGCTCGCCAAATTTCGTTCTTCTAGGTTAAACCGTTCGTTGGCAGTAACCAATTTCATTTTGAGGTTTCACTCTGTTTTCTCCTATAGGGATACATGTATTTGGAACTCTAAATCAAACACGGTTTGTGCTAGCTCTTTGAAACTTGACACAATAAAGCAGTTTCAAGTTCTATCTCTATGGTTTGTTTGCTGTTGATGTAGCCCTAAGCAGAGACTGGCGAGAATCACTTTCATGGAAAGGGCCTGCCAAGCTTCCAAAAAACTACGAGTTGCCTGAAATCTCAGCACACCCTATTTCACGCAATCTTGATGAAACTTTCAGGTAATGATCAGTACACCAATCCCACTTGGCTTGCCAAATTTCGTTCTTCTAGGTTAAACCGTTCGTTGGCAGTAACCGGTTTCATTTTGAGGTTTCACTCTGTTTTCTCCTATAGGGATACAAGTATTTGGAACTCTAAATCAAACACGTTTTGTGCTAGCTCTTTGAAACTTCACACAATAAAGCAGTTTCAAGTTCTATCTCAATGGTTTGTTTGCTGTTGATGTAGCCCTAAGCAGAGACAGGCGAGAATCACTTTCATGGAAAGGGCCTGCCAAGCTTCCAAAAAACTACGAGTTACCTGAAATCTCAGCACACCCTTTTTCACCCAATCTTGATGAAACTTTCAGGTAATGATCAGTACACCAATCCCACTTGGCTTGCCAAATTTCGTTCCTCTAGGTTAAACCGTTCGTTGGCAGTATCCGGTTTCATTTTGAGGTTTCACTCTGTTTTCTCCTATAGGGATACATGTATTTGGAACTCTAAATCAAACATGGTTTGTGCTAGCTCTTTGAAACTTGACACAATAAAGCAGTTTCAAGTTCTATCTCTATGGTTTGTTTGCTGTTGATGTAGCCCTAAGCAGAGACTGGCGAGAATCACTTTCATGGAAAGGGCCTGCCAAGCTTCCAAAAAACTACGAGTTTCCTGAAATCTCAGCACACACTTTTTCACCCAATCTTGATGAAACTTTCAGGTAATGATCAGGACACCAATCCCACTTGGCTCGCCAAATTTCGTTCTTCTAGGTTAAACCGTTCGTTGGCAGTAACCGGTTTCATTTTGAGGTTTCACTCTGTTTTCTCCTATAGGGATACATGTATTTGGAACTCTAAATCAAACACGGTTTGTGCTAGCTCTTTGAAACTTGACACAATAAAGCAGTTTCAAGTTCTATCTCTATGGTTTGTTTGCTGTTGATGTAGCCCTAAGCAGAGACAGGCGAGAATCACCTTCATGGAAAGGGCCTGCCAAGCTTCCAAAAAACTACGAGTTGCCTGAAATCTCAGCACACCCTTTTTCACCCAATCTTGATGAAACTTTCAGGTAATGATCAGTACACCAATCCCACTTGGCTCGCCAAATTTCGTTCTTCTAGGTTAAACCGTTCGTTGGCAGTAACCGGTTTCATTTTGAGGTTTCACTCTGTTTTCTCCTATAGGGATACATGTATTTGGAACTCTAAATCAAACACGGTTTGTGCTAGCTCTTTGAAACTTGACACAATAAAGCAGTTTCAAGTTCTATCTCTATGGTTTGTTTGCTGTTGATGTAGCCCTAAGCAGAGACTGGCGAGAATCACTTTCATGGAAAGGGCCTGCCAAGATTCCAAAAAACTACGAGTTGCCTGAAATCTCAGCACACCCTATTTCACCCAATCTTGATGAAACTTTCAGGTAATGATCAGTACACCAATCCCACTTGGCTCGCCAAATTTCGTTCTTCTAGGTTAAACCGTTCGTTGGCAGTAACCGGTTTCATTTTGAGGTTTCACTCTGTTTTCTCCTATAGGGATACATGTATTTGGAACTCTAAATCAAAACATGTTTGTGCTAGCTCTTTGAAACTTGACACAATAAAGCAGTTTCAAGTTCTATCTCTATGGTTTGTTTTGCTGTTGATGTAGCCCTAAGCAGAGACTGGCGAGATTCACTTTCATGGAAAGGGCCTGCCAAGCTTCCAAGAAACTACGAGTTGCCTGAAATCTCAGCACACACTTTTTCACCCAATCTTGATGAAACTTTCAGGTATGATCAGTACACCAATCCCACTTGGGCTCGCCAAATTTCGTTCTTCTAGGTTAAACCGTTCGTTGGCAGTAACCGGTTTCATTTTGAGGTTTTCACTCTGTTTTCTCCTATAGGGATACATGTATTTGGAACTCTAAATCAACACGGTTTGTGCTAGCTCTTTGAAACTTGACACAATAAAGCAGTTTCAAGTTCTATCTCTATGGTTTGTTTGCTGTTGATGTAGCCCTAAGCAGAGACTGCGAGAATCACTTCATGGAAAGGGCCTGCCAAGCTTCCAAAAAACTACGAGTTGCCTGAAATCTCAGCACACCCTTTTTCACCCAATCTTGATGAAACTTTCAGGTAATGATCAGTACACCAATCCCACTTGGCTCGCCAAATTTCGTTCTTCTAGGTTAAACCGTTCTTTGGCAGTAACCGGTTTCATTTTGAGGTTTCACTCTGTTTTCTCCTATAGCGATACATGTATTTGGAACTCTAAATCAAACACGGTTTGTGCTAGCTCTTTGAAACTTGACACAATAAAGCAGTTTCAAGTTCTATCTCTATGGTTTGTTTGCTGTTGATGTAGCCCTAAGCAGAGACTGGCGAGAATCACTTTCATGGAAAGGGCCTGCCAAGCTTCCAAAAAACTAGAGTTGCCTGAAATCTCAGCACACCCTTTTTCACCCAATCTTGATGAAACTTTCAGGGTAATGATCAGTACACCAATCCCACTTGGCTCGCCAAATTTCGTTCTTCTAGGTTAAACCCTTCGTTGGCAGTAACCGGTTTCATTTTGAGGTTTCACTCTGTTTTCTCCTATAGGGATACATGTATTTGGAACTCTAAATCAAATACGGTTTGTGCTAGCTCTTTGAAACTTGACACAATAAAGCAGTTTCAAATTCTATCTCTATGGTTTGTTTGCTGGTTGATGTAGCCCTAAGCAGAGACTGGTGAGAATCACTTTCATGGAAAGGCCTGCCAAGCTTCCAAAAAACTACGAGTTGCCTGAAATCTCAGCACACACTTTTTCACCCAATCTTGATGAAAATTTCAGGTAATGATCAGTACACCAATCCCACTTGGCTCGCCAAATTTCGTTCTTCTAGGTTAAACCGTTCGTTGGCAGTAACCGGTTTCATTTTTGGTTTCACTCCGTTTTCTCCTATAGTGATACATGTATTTGGGACTCTAAATCAAACACGGTTTGTGCTAGCTCTTTGAAACTTGACACAATAAAGCAGTTTCAAGTTCTATCTCTATTGTTTGTTTGCTGTTGATGTAGCCCTAAGCAGAGACTGGTGAGAATCACTTTCATGGGAAAGGGCCTGCCAAGCTTCCAAAAAACTACGAGTTGCCTGAAATCTCAGCACACCCTTTTCACCAATCTTGATGAAACTTTCAGGTAATGATCAGTACACCAATCCCACTTGGCTCGCCAAATTTTGTTCTTCTAGGTTAAACCGTTCGTTGGCAGTAACCGGTTTCATTTTGAGGTTTCACTCTGTTTTCTCCTATAGGGATACATGTATTTGGAACTCCTAAATCAAAACACGGTTTGTGCTAGCTCTTTGAAACTTGACACAATAAAGCAGTTTCAAGTTCTATCTCTATGGTTTGTTTGCTGTTGATGTAGCCCTAAGCAGAGACTGGCGAGAATCACTTTCATGGAAAGGGCCTGCCAAGCTTCCAAAAAACTACGAGTTGCCTGAAATCTCAGCACACACTTTTTCACCAAATCTTGATGAAACTTTCAGGTAATGATCAGTACACCAATCCCACTTGGCTCGCCAAATTTCGTTCTTCTAGGTTAAACCGTTCGTTGGCAGTAACCGGTTTCATTTTGAGGTTTCACTCTGTTTTCTCCTATAGGAATACATGTATTTGGAACTCTAAATCAAACACGGTTTGTGCTAGCTCTTTGAAACTTGACACAATAAAGCAGTTTCAAGTTCTATCTCTATGGTTTGTTTGCTGTTGATGTAGCCCTAAGCAGAGACTGGCGAGAATCACTTTCATGGAAAGGGCCTGCAAGCTTCTAAAAAACTAAGAGTTGACCGAAATCTCAGCACACACTTTTTCACCCAATCTTGATGAAACTTTCAGGTAATGATCAGTACACCAATCCCACTTGGCTCGCCAAATTTCGTTCTTCTAGGTTAAACCGTTCGTTGGCAGTAACCGGTTTCATATTGAGGTTTCACTCTGTTTTCTCCTATAGGGATACATGTATTTGGAACTCTAAATCAAACAAGGTTTGTGCTAGCTCTTTAAAACTTGACACAATAAAGCAGTTTCAAGTTCTATCTCTATGGTTTGTTTGCTGTTGATGTAGCCCTAAGCAGAGGCTGGCGAGAATCACTTTCATGGAAAGGGCCTGCCAAGCTTCCAAAAAACTACGAGTTGCCTGAAATCTCAGCACACCCTCATTCACCCAATCTTGATGAAACTTTCAGGTAATGATCAGTACACCAATCCGACTTGGCTCGCTAAATTTCGTTCTTCTAGGTTAAACCGTTCGTTGGCAGTAACCGGTTTCATTTTGAGGTTTCACTCTGTTTTCTCCTATAGGGATACATGTATTTGGAACTCTAAATCAAACACGGTTTGTGCTAGATCTTTGAAACTTGACACAATAAAGCAGTTTCAAGTTCTATCTCTATGGTTTGTTTGCTGTTGATGTAGCCCTAAGCAGAGACTGGCGAGAATCACTTTCATGGAAAGGGCCTGCCAAGCTTCCAAAAAACTACGAGTTGCCTGAAATCTCAGCACACACTTTTTCACCCAATCTTGATGAAACTTTCAGGTAATGATCAGTACACCAATCCCACTTGGCTCGCCAAATTTCGTACTTCTAGGTTAAACCGTTCATTGGCAGTAACCAGTTTCATTTTGAGGTTTCACTCTGTTTTCTCCTATAGGGATACATGTATTTGGAACTCTAAATCAAACACGGTTTGTGCTAGCTCTTTGAAACTTGACACAATAAAGCAGTTTCAAGTTCTATCTCTATGGTTTGTTTGCTGTTGATGTAGCCCTAAGCAGAGACTGGCGAGAATCACTTTCATGGAAAGGGCCTGCCAAGCTTCCTAAAAACTACGAGTTGCCTGAAATCTCAGCACACACTTATTCACCCAATTTTGATGAAACTTTCAGGTAATGATCAGTACACCAATCCCACTTGGCTCGGCAAATTTCGTTCTTCTAGGTTAAACCGTTCGTTGGCAGTAACCGGTTTCATTTTGAGGTTTCACTCTGTTTTCCCCTATAGGGATACATGTATTTGGAACTCTAAATCAAACACGGTTTGTGCTAGCTCTTTGAAACTTGACACAATAAAGCAGTTTCAAGTTCTATCTCTATGGTTTTTTTGCTGTTGATGTAGCCCTAAGCAGAGACTGGCGAGAATCACTTTCATGGAAAGGGCCTGCCAAGCTTCCAAAAAACTACGAGTTGCCTGAAATCTCAGCACACACTTTTTCACCCAATCTTGATGAAACTTTCAGGTAATGATCAGTACACCAATCCCACTTGGCTCGCCAAATTTCGTTCTTCTAGGTTAAACCGTTCGTTGGCAGTAACCGGTTTCATTTTGAGGTTTCACTCTGTTTTCTCCTATAGGGATACATGTATTTGGAACTCTAAATCCAACACGGTTTGTGCTAGCTCTTTGAAACTTGACACAATAAAGCAGTTTCAAGTTCTATCTCTATGGTTTGTTTGCTGTTGATGTAGCCCTAAGCAGAGACAGGCGAGAATCACTTTCATGGAAAGGGCCTGCCAAGCTTTCAAAAAACTATGAGTTGCCTGAAATCTCAGCACACCCTTTTTCACCCAATGTTGATGAAACTTTCAGGTAATGATCAGTACACCAATTTCACTTGGCTCGCCAAATTTCGTTCTTCTAGGTTAAACTGTTCGTTGGCAGTAACCGGTTTCATTTTGAGGTTTCACTCTGTTTTCTCCTATAGGGATACATGTATTTGGAACTCTAAATCAAACACGGTTTGTGCTAGCTCTTTGAAACTTGACACAATAAAGCAGTTTCAAGTTCTATCTCTATGGTTTGTTTGCTGTTGATGTAGCCCTAAGCAGAAACAGGCGAGAATCACTTTCATGGAAAGGGCCTGCCAAGCTTCCTAAAAACTACGAGTTGCCTGAAATCTCAGCACACACTTATTCACCCAATTTTGATGAAACTATCAGGTAATGATCAGTACACCAATCCCACTTGGCTCGCCAAATTTCGTTCTTCTAGGTTAAACTGTTCGTTGGCAGTAACCGGTTTCATTTTGAGGTTTCACTCTGTTTTCTCCTATAGGGATACATGTATTTGGAACTCTAAATCAAACACGGTTTGTGCTAGCTCTTTGAAACTTGACACAATAAAGCAGTTTCAAGTTCTATCTCTATGGTTTGTTTGCTGTTGATGTAGCCCTAAGCAGAGACTGGCGAGAATCACTTTCATGGAAAGGGCCTGCCAAGATTACAAAAAACTACGAGTTGCCTGAAATCTCAGCACACCCTATTTCACCCAATCTTGATGAAACTTTCAGGTAATGATCAGTACACCAATCCCACTTGGCTCGCCAAATTTCGTTCTTCTAGGTTAAACCGTTCGTTGGCAGTAACCGGTTTCATTTTGAGGTTTCACTCTGTTTTCTCCTATAGGGATACAAGTATTTGGAACTCTAAATCAAACACGGTTTGTGCTAGCTCTTTGAAACTTGACACAATAAAGCAGTTTCAAGTTCTATCTCTATGGTTTGTTGGCTGTTGATGTAGCCCTAAGCAGAGACTGGCAAGAATCACTTTCATGGAAAGGGCCTGCCAAGCTTCCAAAAAACTACGAGTTGCCTGAAATCTCAGCACACCCTCATTCACCCAATCTTGATGAAACTTTCAGGTAATGATCAGTACACCAATCCGACTTGGCTCGCTAAGTTTCGTTCTTCTAGGTTAAACCGTTCGTTGGCAGTAACCGGTTTCATTTTGAGGTTTCACTCTGTTTTCTCCTATAGGGATACATGTATTTGGAACTCTAAATCAAACACGGTTTGTGCTAGCTCTTTGAAACTTGACACAATAAAGCAGTTTCAAGTTCTATCTCTATGGTTTGTTTGCTGTTGATGTAGCCCTAAGCAGAGACTGGCGAGAATCACTTTCATGGAAAGGGCCTGCCAAGCTTCCAAAAAACTACGAGTTTCCTGAAATCTCAGCACACACTTTTTCACCCAATCTTGATGAAACTTTCAGGTAATGATCAGTACACCAATCCCACTTGGCTCGCCAAATTTCGTACTTCTAGGTTAAACCGTTCATTGGCAGTAACCAGTTTCATTTTGAGGTTTCACTCTGTTTTCTCCTATAGGGATACATGTATTGGGAACTCTAAATCAAACACGGTTTGTGCTAGCTCTTTGAAACTTGACACAATAAAGAGTTTCAAGTTCTATCTCTATGGTTTTTTTGCTGTTGATGTAGCCCTAAGCAGAGACTGGCGAGAATCACTTTCATGGAAAGGGCCTGCCAAGATTCCAAAAAACTACGAGTTGCTTGAAATCTCAGCACACCCTATTTCACCCAATCTTGATGAAACTTTCAGGTAATGATCAGTACACCAATCCCACTTGGCTCGCCAAATTTCGTTCTTCTAGGTTAAACCGTTCGTTTTCAGTAACCGGTTTCATTTTGAGGTTTCACTCTGTTTTCTCCTATAGGGATACATGTATTTGGAACTCTAAATCAAACACGGTTTGTGCTAGCTCTTTGAAACTTGACACAATAAAGCAGTTTCAAGTTCTATCTCTATGGTTTGTTTGCTGTTGATGTAGCCCTAAGCAGAGACTGGCGAGAATCACTTTCATGGAAAGGGCCTGCCAAGCTTCCAAAAAACTATGAGTTTCCCGAAATCTCAGCACACGCTTTTTCACCCAATCTTGATGAAACTTTCAGGTAATGAACAGTACACCAATCCCACTTGGCTCGCCAAATTTCTTTCTTCTAGGTTAAACCGTTCGTTGGCAGTAATCGTTTTCATTTTGAGGTTTCACTCTGTTTTTTCCTGTAGGGATACATGTATTTGGAACTCTAAATCAAACACGGTTTGTGCTAGCTCTTTGAAACTTGACACAATAAACCAGTATCAAGTTCTATCTCTATGGTTTGTTTGCTGTTGATGTAGCCCTAAGCAGAGACTGGCGAGAATCACTTTCATGGAAAGGGCCTGCCAAGCTTCCAAAAAACTACGAGTTGCCCAAAATCTCAGCACACACTTTTTCACCCAATCTTGATGAAACTTTCAGGTAATGATCAGTACACCAATCCCACTTGGCTCGCCAAATTTCGTTCTTCTAGGTTAAACCGTTCGTTGGCAGTAACCGGTTTCATTTTGAGGTTTCACTCTGTTTTCTCCTATAGGGATACATGTATTTGGAACTCTAAATCCAACACGGTTTGTGCTAGCTCTTTGAAACTTGACACAATAAAGCAGTTTCAAGTTCTATCTCTATGGTTTGTTTGCTGTTGATGTAGCCCTAAGCAGAGACAGGCGAGAATCACTTTCATGGAAAGGGCCTGCCAAGCTTTCAAAAAACTATGAGTTGCCTGAAATCTCAGCACACCCTTTTTCACCCAATGTTGATGAAACTTTCAGGTAATGATCAGTACACCAATTTCACTTGGCTCGCCAAATTTCATTCTTCTAGGTTAAACTGTTCGTTGGCAGTAACCGGTTTCATTTTGAGGTTTCACTCTGTTTTCTCCTATAGGGATACATGTATTTGGAACTCTAAATCAAACACGGTTTGTGCTAGCTCTTTGAAACTTGACACAATAAAGCAGTTTCAAGTTCTATCTCTATGGTTTGTTTGCTGTTGATGTAGCCCTAAGCAGAGACTGGCGAGAATCACTTTCATGGAAAGGGCCTGCCAAGCTTCCAAAAAACTACGAGTTGCCTGAAATCTCAGCAAACACTTTTTCACCCAATCTTGATGAAACTTTCAGGTAATGATCAGTACACCAATCCCACTTGGCTCGCCAAATTTCGTTCTTCTAGGTTAAACCGTTCGTTGGCAGTAACCGGTTTCATTTTGAGGTTTCACTCTGTTTTCTCCTATAGGGATACATGTATTTGGAACTCTAAATCCAACACGGTTTGTGCTAGCTCTTTGAAACTTGACACAATAAAGCAGTTTCAAGTTCTATCTCTATGGTTTGTTTGCTGTTGATGTAGCCCTAAGCAGAGACAGGCGAGAATCACTTTCATGGAAAGGGCCTGCCAAGCTTTCAAAAAACTATGAGTTGCCTGAAATCTCAGCACACCCTTTTTCACCCAATGTTGATGAAACTTTCAGGTAATGATCAGTACACCAATTTCACTTGGCTCGCCAAATTTCGTTCTTCTAGGTTAAACTGTTCGTTGGCAGTAACCGGTTTCATTTTGAGGTTTCACTCTGTTTTCTCCTATAGGGATACATGTATTTGGAACTCTAAATCAAACACGGTTTGTGCTAGCTCTTTGAAACTTGACACAATAAAGCAGTTTCAAGTTCTATCTCTATGGTTTGTTTGACAGTTGATGTAGCCCTAAGCAGAGACAGGCGAGAATCACTTTCATGGAAAGGGCCTGCCAATGCTTCCTAAAAACTACGAGTTGCCTGAAATCTCAGCACACACTTATTCACCCAATTTTGATGAAACTATCAGGTAATGATCAGTACACCAATCCCACTTGGCTCGCCAAATTTCGTTCTTCTAGGTTAAACCGTTCGTTGGCAGTAACCGGTTTCATTTTGAGGTTTCACTCTGTTTTCTCCTATAGGGATACATGTATTTGGAACTCTAAATCAAACACGGTTTGTGCTAGCTCTTTGAAACTTGACACAATAAAGCAGTTTCAAGTTCTATCTCTATTGATTTGTTTGCTGTTGATGTAGCCCTAAGCAGAGACTGGCGAGAATCACTTTCATGGAAAGGGCCTGCCAAGATTACAAAAAACTACGAGTTGCCTGAAATCTCAGCACACCCTATTTCACCCAATCTTGATGAAACTTTCAGGTAATGATCAGTACACCAATCCCACTTGGCTCGCCAAATTTCATTCTTCTAGGTTAAACCGTTCGTTGGCAGTAACCGGTTTCATTTTGAGGTTTCACTCTGTTTTCTCCTATAGGGATACAAGTATTTGGAACTCTAAATCCAACACGGTTTGTGCTAGCTCTTTTGAAACTTGACACAATAAAGCAGTTTCAAGTTCTATCTCTATGGTTTGTTTGCTGTTGATGTAGCCCTAAGGAGAGACTGGCGAGAATCACTTTCATGGAAAGGGCCTGCCAAGATTCCAAAAAACTACGAGTTGCCTGAAATCTCAGCACACCTTTTTCACCCAATCTTGATGAAACTTTCAGGTAATGATCAGTACACCAATCCCACTTGGCTCGCCAAATTTCGTTCTTCTAGGTTAAACCGTTCGTTGGCAGTAACCGGTTTCATTTTGAGGTTTCACTCTGTTTTCTCCTATAGGGATACATGTATTTGGAACTCTAAATCAAAAACAGGTTTGTGCTAGCTCTTTGAAACTTGACAACAATAAAGCAGTTTCAAGTTCTATCTCTATGGTTTGTTTTGCTGTTGATGTAGCCCTAAGCAGAGACTGGCGAGAATCACTTTCATGGAAAGGGCCTGCCAAGCTTCCAAAAACTACGAGTTGCCTGAAATCTCAGCACACACTTTTTCACCCAATCTTGATGAAACTTTCAGGTAATGATCAGTACACCAATCCCACTTGGTTCGCCAAATTTCGTTCTTCTAGGTTAAACCGTTCGTTGGCAGTAACCGGTTTCATTTTGAGGTTTCACTCTGTTTTCTCCTATAGGGATACATGTATTTGGAACTCTAAATCAAACACGGTTTGTGCTAGCTCTTTGAAACTTGACACAATAAAGCAGTTTCAAGTTCTATCTCTATGGTTTCTTTGCTGTTGATGTAGCCCTAAGCAGAGACTGTCGAGAATCACTTTCATGGAAAGGGCCTGCCAAGCTTCCAAAAAACTACGAGTTGCCTGAAATCTCAGCACACCCTTTTTCACCCAATCTTGATGAAACTTTCAGGTAATGATCAGTACACCAATCCCACTTGGCTCGCCAAATTTCGTTCTTCTAGGTTAAACCGTTCGTTGGCAGTAACCGGTTTCATTTTGAGGTTTCACTCTGTTTTCTCCTATAGCGATACATGTATTTGGAACTCTAAATCAAACACGGTTTGTGCTAGCTCTTTGAAACTTGACACAATAAAGCAGTTTCAAGTTCTATCTCTATGGTTTGTTTGCTGTTGATGTAGCCCTAAGCAGAGACTGGCGAGAATCACTTTCATGGAAAGGGCCTGCCAAGCTTCCAAAAAACTACGAGTTGCCTGAAATCTCAGCACACACTTTTTCACCCAATCTTGATGAAACTTTCAGGTAATGATCAGTACACCAATCCCACTTGGCTCGCCAAATTTCGTTCTTCTAGGTTAAACCGTTAGTTGGCAGTAACCGGTTTCATTTTGAGGTATCACTCTGTTTTCTCCTATAGGGATACATGTATTTGGAACTCTAAATCAAACACGGTTTGTGCTAGCTCTTTGAAACTTGACACAATAAAGCAGTTTCAAGTTCTATCTCTATGGTTGTTTGCTGTTGATGTAGCCCTAAGCAGAGACAGGCGAGAATCACTTTCATGGAAAGGGCCTGCCAAGCTTCCTAAAAACTACGAGTTGCCTGAAATCTCAGCACACACTTATTCACCCAATTTTGATGAAACTATCAGGTAATGATCAGTACACCAATCCCAGTTGGCTCGCCAAATTTCGTTTCTTCTAGGTTAAACTGTTCGTTGGCAGTAACCGGTTTCATTTTGAGGTTTCACTCTGTTTTCTCCTATAGGGATACATGTATTTGGAACTCTAAATCAAACACGGTTTGTGCTAGCTCTTTGAAACTTGACACAATAAAGCAGTTTCAAGTTCTATCTCTATGGTTTTGTTTGCTGTTGATGTAGCCCTAAGCAGAGACTGGCGAGAATCACTTTCATGGAAAGGGCCTGCCAAGATTACAAAAAACTACGAGTTGCCTGAATCTCAGCACACCCTATTTCACCCAATCTTGATGAAACTTTCAGGTAATGATCAGTACACCAAATCCCACTTGGCTCGCCAAATTTCGTTCTTCTAGGTTAAACCGTTCGTTGGCAGTAACCGGTTTCATTTTGAGGTTTCACTCTGTTTTCTCCTATAGGGATACAAGTATTTGGAACTCTAAATCAAACACGGTTTGTGCTAGCTCTTTGAAACTTGACACAATAAAGCAGTTTCAAGTTCTATCTCTATGGTTTGTTGGCTGTTGATGTAGCCCTAAGCAGAGACTGGCAAGAATCACTTTCATGGAAAGGGCCTGCCAAGCTTCCAAAAAACTACGAGTTGCCTGAAATCTCAGCACACCCTCATTCACCAATCTTGATGAAACTTTCAGGTAATGATCAGTACACCAATCCGACTTGGCTCGCTAAGTTTCGTTCTTCTAGGTTAAACCGTTCGTTGGCAGTAACCGGTTTCATTTTGAGGTTTCACTCTGTTTTCTCCTATAGGGATACATGTATTTGGAACTCTAAATCAAACACGGTTTGTGCTAGCTCTTTGAAACTTGACACAATAAAGCAGTTTCAAGTTCTATCTCTATGGTTTGTTTGCTGTTGATGTAGCCCTAAGCAGAGACTGGCGAGAATCACTTTCATGGAAAGGGCCTGCAAGCTTCCAAAAAACTACGAGTTTCCTGAAATCTCAGCACACACTTTTTCACCCAATCTTGATGAAACTTTCAGGTAATGATCAGTACACCAATCCCACTTGGCTCGCCAAATTTCGTACTTCTAGGTTAAACCGTTCATTGGCAGTAACCAGTTTCATTTTGAGGTTTCACTCTGTTTTCTCCTATAGGGATACATGTATTGGGAACTCTAAATCAAACACGGTTTGTGCTAGCTCTTTGAAACTTGACACAATAAAGAGTTTCAAGTTCTATCTCTATGGTTTTTTTGCTGTTGATGTAGCCCTAAGCAGAGACTGGCGAGAATCACTTTCATGGAAAGGGCCTGCCAAGATTCCAAAAAACTACGAGTTGCTTGAAATCTCAGCACACCCTATTTCACCCAATCTTGATGAAACTTTCAGGTAATGATCAGTACACCAATCCCACTTGGCTCGCCAAATTTCGTTCTTCTAGGTTAAACCGTTCGTTTTCAGTAACCGGTTTCATTTTGAGGTTCACTCTGTTTTCTCCTATAGGGTTACATGTATTTGGAACTCTAAATCAAACACGGTTTGTGCTAGCTCTTTGAAACTTGACACAATAAAGCAGTTTCAAGTTCTATCTCTATGGTTTGTTTGCTGTTGATGTAGCCCTAAGCAGAGACTGGCGAGAATCACTTTCATGGAAAGGGCCTGCCAAGCTTCCAAAAAACTATGAGTTTCCCGAAATCTCAGCACACGCTTTTTCACCCAATCTTGATGAAACTTTCAGGTAATGAACAGTACACCAATCCCACTTGGCTCGCCAAATTTCTTTCTTCTAGGTTAAACCGTTCGTTGGCAGTAATCGTTTTCATTTTGAGGTTTCACTCTGTTTTTTCCTGTAGGGATACATGTATTTGGAACTCTAAATCAAACACGGTTTGTGCTAGCTCTTTGAAACTTGACACAATAAACCAGTATCAAGTTCTATCTCTATGGTTTGTTTGCTGTTGATGTAGCCCTAAGCAGAGACTGGCGAGAATCACTTTCATGGAAAGGGCCTGCCAAGCTTCCAAAAAACTACGAGTTGCCCAAAATCTCAGCACACACTTTTTCACCCAATCTTGATGAAACTTTCAGGTAATGATCAGTACACCAATCCCACTTGGCTCGCCAAATTTCGTCTTCTAGGTTAAACCGTTCGTTGGCAGTAACCGGTTTCATTTTGAGGTTTCACTCTGTTTTCTCCTATAGGATACATGTATTTGGAACTCTAAATCCAACACGGTTTGTGCTAGCTCTTTGAAACTTGACACAATAAAGCAGTTTCAAGTTCTATCTCTATGGTTTGTTTGCTGTTGATGTAGCCCTAAGCAGAGACAGGCGAGAATCACTTTCATGGAAAGGGCCTGCCAAGCTTTCAAAAAACTATGAGTTGCCTGAAATCTCAGCACACCCTTTTTCACCCAATGTTGATGAAACTTTCAGGTAATGATCAGTACACCAATTTCACTTGGCTCGCCAAATTTCATTCTTCTAGGTTAAACTGTTCGTTGGCAGTAACCGGTTTCATTTTGAGGTTTCACTCTGTTTTCTCCTATAGGGATACATGTATTTGGAACTCTAAATCAAACACGGTTTGTGCTAGCTCTTTGAAACTTGACACAATAAAGCAGTTTCAAGTTCTATCTCTATGGTTTGTTTGCTGTTGATGTAGCCCTAAGCAGAGACTGGCGAGATCACTTTCATGGAAGGGCCTGCCAAGCTTCCAAAAAACTACGAGTTGCCTGAAATCTCAGCAAACACCTTTTTCACCCAATCTTGATGAAACTTTCAGGTAATGATCAGTACACCAATCCCACTTGGCTCGCCAAATTTCGTTCTTCTAGGTTAAACCGTTCGTTGGCAGTAACCGGTTTCATTTTGAGGTTTCACTCTGTTTTCTCCTATAGGGATACATGTATTTGGAACTCTAAATCCAACACGGTTTGTGCTAGCTCTTTTGAAACTTGACACAATAAAGCAGTTTCAAGTTCTATCTCTATGGTTTGTTTGCTGTTGATGTAGCCCTAAGCAGAGACAGGCGAGAATCACTTTCATGGAAAGGGCCTGCCAAGCTTTCAAAAAAATATGAGTTGCCTGAAATCTCAGCACCACCCTTTTTCACCCAATGTTGATGAAACTTTCAGGTAATGATCAGTACCCATTTCACTTGGCTCGCCAAATTTCGTTCTTCTAGGTTAAACTGTTCGTTGGCAGTAACCGGTTTCATTTTGAGGTTTCACTCTGTTTTCTCCTATAGGGATACATGTATTTGGAACTCTAAAATCAAACACGGTTTGTGCTAGCTCTTTGAAACTTGACACAATAAAGCAGTTTCAAGTTCTATCTCTATGGTTTGTTTGCTGTTGATGTAGCCCTAAGCAGAGACAGGCGAGAATCACTTTCATGGAAAGGGCCCTGCCAAGCTTCCTAAAAACTACGAGTTGCCTGAAATCTCAGCACACACTTATTCACCCAATTTTGATGAAACTATCAGGTAATGATCAGTACACCAATCCCACTTGGCTCGCCAAATTTCGTTCTTCTAGGTTAAACCGTTCGTTGGCAGTAACCGGTTTCATTTTGAGGTTTCACTCTGTTTTCTCCTATAGGGATACATGTATTTGGAACTCTAAATCAAACACGGTTTGTGCTAGCTCTTTGAAACTTGACACAATAAAGCAGTTTCAAGTTCTATCTCTATGATTTGTTTGCTGTTGATGTAGCCCTAAGCAGAGACTGGCGAGAATCACTTTCATGGAAAGGGCCTGCCAAGATTACAAAAAACTACGAGTTGCCTGAAATCTCAGCACACCCTATTTCACCCAATCTTGATGAAACTTTCAGGTAATGATCAGTACACCAATCCCACTTGGCTCGCCAAATTTCATTCTTCTAGGTTTAAACCGTTCGTTGGCAGTAACCGGTTTCATTTTGAGGTTCACTCTGTTTTCTCCTATAGGATACAAGTATTTGGAACTCTAAATCCAACACGGTTTGTGCTAGCTCTTTGAAACTTGACACAATAAAGCAGTTTCAAGTTCTATCTCTATGGTTTGTTTGCTGTTGATGTAGCCCTAAGGAGAGACTGGCGAGAATCACTTTCATGGAAAGGGCCTGCCAAGATTCCAAAAAACTACGAGTTGCCTGAAATCTCAGCACACCCTTTTTCACCCAATCTTGATGAAACTTTCAGGTAATGATCAGTACACCAATCCCACTTGGCTCGCCAAATTTCGTTCTTCTAGGTTAAACCGTTCGTTGGCAGTAACCGGTTTCATTTTGAGGTTTCACTCTGTTTTCTCCTATAGGGATACATGTATTTGGAACTCTAATCAAAAACGGTTGTGCTAGCTCTTTGAAACTTGACACAATAAAGCAGTTTCAAGTTCTATCTCTATGGTTTGTTTGCTGTTGATGTAGCCCTAAGCAGAGACTGGCGAGAATCACTTTCATGGAAAGGGGCCTGCCAAGCTTCCAAAAAACTACGAGTTGCCTGAAATCTCAGCACACACTTTTTCACCCAATCTTGATGAAACTTTCAGGTAATGATCAGTACACCAATCCCACTTGGTTCGCCAAATTTCGTTCTTCTAGGTTAAACCGTTCGTTGGCAGTAACCGGTTTCATTTTGAGGTTTCACTCTGTTTTCTCCTATAGGGATACATGTATTTGGAACTCTAAATCAAACACGGTTTGTGCTAGCTCTTTGAAACTTGACACAATAAAGCAGTTTCAAGTTCTATCTCTATGGTTTCTTTGCTGTTGATGTAGCCCTAAGCAGAGACTGTCGAGAATCACTTTCATGGAAAGGGCCTGCCAAGCTTCCAAAAAACTACGAGTTGCCTGAAATCTCAGCACACCCTTTTTCACCCAATCTTGATGAAACTTTCAGGTAATGATCAGTACACCAATCCCACTTGGCTCGCCAAATTTCGTTCTTCTAGGTTAAACCGTTCGTTGGCAGTAACCGGTTTCATTTTGAGGTTTCACTCTGTTTTCTCCTATAGCGATACATGTATTTGGAACTCTAAATCAAACACGGTTTGTGCTAGCTCTTTGAAACTTGACACAATAAAGCAGTTTCAAGTTCTATCTCTATGGTTTGTTTGCTGTTGATGTAGCCCTAAGCAGAGACTGGCGAGAATCACTTTCATGGAAAGGGCCTGCCCAAGCTTCCAAAAAACTACGAGTTGCCTGAAATCTCAGCACACACTTTTTCACCCAATCTTGATGAAACTTTCAGGTAATGATCAGTACACCAATCCCACTTGGCTCGCCAAATTTCGTTCTTCTAGGTTAAACCGTTCGTTGGCAGTAACCGGTTTCATTTTGAGGTTTCACTCTGTTTTCTCCTATAGGGATACATGTATTTGGAACTCTAAATCAAACACGGTTTGTGCTAGCTCTTTGAAACTTGAACAATAAAGCAGTTTCAAGTTCTATCTCTATGGTTTGTTTGCTGTTGATGTAGCCCTAAGCAGAGACAGGCGAGAATCACTTTCATGGAAAGGGCCTGCCAAGCTTCCTAAAAACTACGAGTTGCCTGAAATCTCAGCACACACTTATTCACCCAATTTTGATGAAACTATCAGGTAATGATCAGTACACCAATCCCAGTTGGCTCGCCAAATTTCGTTCTTCTAGGTTAAACCGTTCGTTGGCAGTAACCGGTTTCATTTTGAGGTTTCACTCTGTTTTCTCCTATAGGGATACATGTATTTGGAACTCTAAATCAAACACGGTTTGTGCTAGCTCTTTGAAACTTGACACAATAAAGCAGTTTCAAGTTCTATCTCTATGGTTTGTTTGCTGTTGATGTAGCCCTAAGCAGAGACTGGCGAGAATCACTTTCATGGAAAGGGCCTGCCAAGATTACAAAAAACTACGAGTTGCCTGAAATCTCAGCACACCCTATTTCACCCAATCTTGATGAAACTTTCAGGTAATGATCAGTACACCAATCCCACTTGGCTTGCCAAATTTCGTTCTTCTAGGTTAAACCGTTCATTGGCAGTAACCGGTTTCATTTTGAGGTTTCACTCTGTTTTCTCCTATAGGGATACAAGTATTTGGAACTCTAAATCAAACACGGTTTGTGCTAGCTCTTTGAAACTTGACACAATAAAGCAGTTTCAAGTTCTATCTCTATGGTTTGTTTGCTGTTGATGTAGCCCTAAGCAGAGACTGGCGAGAATCACTTTCATGGAAAGGGCCTGCCAAGCTTCCAAAAAACTACGAGTTTCCTGAAATCTCAGCACACACTTTTTCACCCAATCTTGATGAAACTTTCAGGTAATGATCAGTACACCAATCCCCCTTGGCTCGCCAAATTTCGTACTTCTAGGTTAAACGGTTCATTGGCAGTAACCAGTTTCATTTTGAGGTTTCACTCTGTTTTCTCCTATAGGGATACATGTATTGGGAACTCTAAATCAAACACGGTTTGTGCTAGCTCTTTGAAACTTGACACAATAAAGAGTTTCAAGTTCTATCTCTATGGTTTTTTTGCTGTTGATGTAGCCCTAAGCAGAGACTGGCGAGAATCACTTTCATGGAAAGGGCCTGCCAAGATTCCAAAAACTACGAGTTGCTTGAAATCTCAGCACACCCTATTTCACCCAATCTTGATGAAAACTTTCAGGTAATGATCAGTACACCAATCCCACTTGGCTCGCCAAATTTCGTTCTTCTAGGTTAAACCGTTCGTTGGCAGTAACCGGTTTCATTTTGAGGTTTCACTCTGTTTTCTCCTATAGGGATACATGTATTTGGAACTCTAAATCAAACACGGTTTGTGCTAGCTCTTTGAAACTTGACACAATAAAGCAGTTTCAAGTTCTATCTCTATGGTTTGTTTGCTGTTGATGTAGCCCTAAGCAGAGACTGGCGAGAATCACTTTCATGGAAAGGGCCTGCCAAGCTTCCAAAAAACTACGAGTTTCCCGAAATCTCAGGACACCCTTTTTCACCCAATCTTGATGAAACTTTCAGGTAATGAACAGTACACCAATCCCACTTGGCTCGCCAAATTTCTTTCTTCTAGGTTAAACCGTTCGTTGGCAGTAATCGTTTTCATTTTGAGGTTTCACTCTGTTTTTCTCCTGTAGCGATACATGTATTTGGAACTCTAAATCAAACACGGTTTGTGCTAGCTCTTTGAAACTTGACACAATAAACCAGTATCAAGTTCTATCTCTATGGTTTGTTTGCTGTTGATGTAGCCCTAAGCAGAGACTGGCGAGAATCACTTTCATGGAAAGGGCCTGCCAAGCTTCCAAAAAACTACGAGTTGCCCGAAATCTCAGCACACACTTTTTCACCCAATCTTGATGAAACTTTCAGGTAATGATCAGTACACCAATCCCACTTGGCTCGCCAAATTTCGTTCTTCTAGGTTAAACCGTTCGTTGGCAGTAACCGGTTTCATTTTGAGGTTTCACTCTGTTTTCTCCTATAGGGATACATGTATTTGGAACTCTAAATCCAACACGGTTTGTGCTAGCTCTTTGAAACTTGACACAATAAAGCAGTTTCAAGTTCTATCTCTATGGTTTGTTTGCTGTTGATGTAGCCCTAAGCAGAGACAGGCGAGAATCACTTTCATGGAAAGGGCCTGCCAAGCTTTCAAAAAACTATGAGTTGCCTGAAATCTCAGCACACCCTTTTTCACCCAATGTTGATGAAACTTTCAGGTAATGATCAGTACACCAATCTCACTTGGCTCGCCAAATTTCATTCTTCTAGGTTAAACTGTTCGTTGGCAGTAACCGGTTTCATTTTGAGGTTTCACTCTGTTTTCTCCTATAGGGATACATGTATTTGGAACTCTAAATCAAACACGGTTTGTGCTAGCTCTTTGAAACTTGACACAATAAAGCAGTTTCAAGTTCTATCTCTATGGTTTGTTTGCTGTTGATGTAGCCCTAAGCAGAGACAGGCGAGAATCACTTTCATGGAAAGGGCCTGCCAAGCTTCCTAAAAACTACGAGTTGCCTGAAATCTCAGCACACACTTATTCACCCAATTTTGATGAAACTTTCAGGTAATGATCAGTACACCAATCCCACTTGGCTCGCCAAATTTCGTTCTTCTAGGTTAAACCGTTCGTTGGCAGTAACCGGTTTCATTTTGAGGTTTCACTCTGTTTTCTCCTATAGGGATACATGTATTTGGAACTCTAAATCAAACACGGTTTGTGCTAGCTCTTTGAAACTTGACACAATAAAGCAGTTTCAAGTTCTATCTCTATGGTTTGTTTGCTGTTGATGTAGCCCTAAGCAGAGACTGGCGAGAATCACTTTCATGGAAAGGGCCTGCCAAGCTTCCAAAAAACTACGAGTTGCCTGAAATCTCAGTACACCCTTTTTCACCCAATCTTGATGAAACTTTCAGGTAATGATCAGTACACCAATCCCACTTGGCTCGCCAAATTTCGTTCTTCTAGGTTAAACCGTTCGTTGGCAGTAACCGGTTTCATTTTGAGGTTTCACTCTGTTTTCTCCTATAGGGATACATGTATTTGGAACTCTAAATCAAACACGGTTTGTGCTAGCTCTTTGAAACTTGACACAATAAAGCAGTTTCAAGTTCTATCTCTATGGTTTGTTTGCTGTTGATGTAGCCCTAAGCAGAGACTGGCGAGAATCACTTTCATGGAAAGGGCCTGCCAAGCTTCCAAAAAACTACGAGTTTCCCGAAATCTCAGCACACCCTTTTTCACCCAATCTTGATGAAACTTTCAGGTAATGAACAGTACACCAATCCCACTTGGCTCGCCAAATTTCTTTCTTCTAGGTTAAACCGTTCGTTGGCAGTAATCGTTTTCATTTTGAGGTTTCACTCTGTTTTCTCCTGTAGCGATACATGTATTTGGAACTCTAAATCAAACACGGTTTGTGCTAGCTCTTTGAAACTTGACACAATAAACCAGTATCAAGTTCTATCTCTATGGTTTGTTTGCTGTTGATGTAGCCCTAAGCAGAGACTGGCGAGAATCACTTTCATGGAAAGGGCCTGCCAAGCTTCCAAAAAACTACGAGTTGCCCGAAATCTCAGCACACCCTTTTTCACCCAATCTTGATGAAACTTTCAGGTAATGATCAGTACACCAATCCCACTTGGCTCGCCAAATTTCGTTCTTCTAGGTTAAACCGTTCGTTGGCAGTAACCGGTTTCATTTTGAGGTTTCACTCTGTTTTCTCCTATAGGGATACATGTATTTGGAACTCTAAATCCAACACGGTTTGTGCTAGCTCTTTGAAACTTGACACAATAAAGCAGTTTCAAGTTCTATCTCTATGGTTTGTTTGCTGTTGATGTAGCCCTAAGCAGAGACAGGCGAGAATCACTTTCATGGAAAGGGCCTGCCAAGCTTTCAAAAAACTATGAGTTGCCTGAAATCTCAGCACACCCTTTTTCACCCAATATTGATGAAACTTTCAGGTAATGATCAGTACACCAATCTCACTTGGCTCGCCAAATTTCATTCTTCTAGGTTAAACTGTTCGTTGGCAGTAACCGGTTTCATTTTGAGGTTTCACTCTGTTTTCTCCTATAGGGATACATGTATTTGGAACTCTAAATCAAACACGGTTTGTGCTAGCTCTTTGAAACTTGACACAATAAAGCAGTTTCAAGTTCTATCTCTATGGTTTGTTTGCTGTTGATGTAGCCCTAAGCAGAGACAGGCGAGAATCACTTTCATGGAAAGGGCCTGCCAAGCTTCCTAAAAACTACGAGTTGCCTGAAATCTCAGCACACACTTATTCACCCAATTTTGATGAAACTTTCAGGTAATGATCAGTACACCAATCCCACTTGGCTCGCCAAATTTCGTTCTTCTAGGTTAAACCGTTCGTTGGCAGTAACCGGTTTCATTTTGAGGTTTCACTCTGTTTTCTCCTATAGGGATACATGTATTTGGAACTCTAAATCAAACACGGTTTGTGCTAGCTCTTTGAAACTTGACACAATAAAGCAGTTTCAAGTTCTATCTCTATGGTTTGTTTGCTGTTGATGTAGCCCTAAGCAGAGACTGGCGAGAATCACTTTCATGGAAAGGGCCTGCCAAGCTTCCAAAAAACTACGAGTTGCCTGAAATCTCAGTACACCCTTTTTCACCCAATCTTGATGAAACTTTCAGGTAATGATCAGTACACCAATCCCACTTGGCTCGCCAAATTTCGTTCTTCTAGGTTAAACCGTTCGTTGGCAGTAACCGGTTTCATTTTGAGGTTTCACTCTGTTTTCTCCTATAGCGATACATGTATTTGGAACTCTAAATCAAACACGGTTTGTGCTAGCTCTTTGAAACTTGACACAATAAAGCAGTTTCAAGTTCTATCTCTATGGTTTGTTTGCTGTTGATGTAGCCCTAAGCAGAGACAGGCGAGAATCACTTTCATTGAAAGGGCCTGCCAAGCTTTCAAAAAACTATGAGTTGCCTGAAAACTCAGCACACCCTTTTTCACCCAATGGTGATGAAACTTTCAGGTAATGATCAGTACACCAATTTCACTTGGCTCGCCAAATTTCGTTCTTCTAGGTTAAACTGTTCGTTGGCAGTAACCGGTTTCATTTTGAGGTTTCACTCTGTTTTCTCCTATAGGGATACATGTATTTGGAACTCTAAATCAAACACGGTTTGTGCTAGCTCTTTGAAACTTGACACAATAAAGCAGTTTCAAGTTCTATCTCTATGGTTTGTTTGCTGTTGATGTAGCCCCTAAGCAGAGACAGGCGAGAATCACTTACATGGAAAGGGCCTGCCAAGCTTCCTAAAAACTACGAGTTGCCTGAAATCTCAGCACACACTTATTCACCCAATTTTGATGAAACTATCAGGTAATGATCAGTACACCAATCCCACTTGGCTCGCCAAATTTCGTTCTTCTAGGTTAAACCGTTCGTTGGCAGTAACCGGTTTCATTTTGAGGTTTCACTCTGTTTTCTCCTATAGGGATACATGTATTTGGAACTCTAAATCAAACACGGTTTGTGCTAGCTCTTTGAAACTTGACACAATAAAGCAGTTTCAAGTTCTATCTCTATTGTTTGTTTGCTGTTGATGTAGCCCTAAGCAGAGACTGGCGAGAATCACTTTCATGGAAAGGGCCTGCCAAGATTACAAAAAACTACGAGTTGCCTGAAATCTCAGCACACCCTATTTCACCCAATCTTGATGAAACTTTCAGGTAATGATCAGTACACCAATCCCACTTGGCTCGCCAAATTTCGTTCTTCTAGGTTAAACCGTTCGTTGGCAGTAACCGGTTTCATTTTGAGGTTTCACTCTGTTTTCTCCTATAGGGATACAAGTATTTGGAACTCTAAATCAAACACGGTTTGTGCTAGCTCTTTGAAACTTGACACAATAAAGCAATTTCAAGTTCTATCTCTATGGTTTGTTTGCTGTTGATGTAGCCCTAAGGAGAGACTGGCGAGAATCACTTTCATGGAAAGGGCCTGCCAAGATTCCAAAAAACTACGAGTTGCCTGAAATCTCAGCACACCCTTTTTCACCCAATCTTGATGAAACTTTCAGGTAATGATCAGTACACCAATCCCACTTGGCTCGCCAAATTTCGTTCTTCTAGGTTAAACCGTTCGTTGGCAGTAACCGGTTTCATTTTGAGGTTTCACTCTGTTTTCTCCTATAGGGATACATGTATTTGGAACTCTAAATCAAACACGGTTTGTGCTAGCTCTTTGAAACTTGACACAATAAAGCAGTTTCAAGTTCTATCTCTATGGTTTGTTTGCTGTTGATGTAGCCCTAAGCAGAGACTGGCGAGAATCACTTTCATGGAAAGGGCCTGCCAAGCTTCCAAAAACTACGAGTTGCATGAAATCTCAGCACACACTTTTTCACCCAATCTTGATGAAACTTTCAGGTAATGATCAGTACACCAATCCCACTTGGCTCGCCAAATTTCGTTCTTCTAGGTTAAACCGTTCGTTGGCAGTAACCGGTTTCATTTTGAGGTTTCACTCTGTTTTCTCCTATAGCGATACATGTATTTGGAACTCTAAATCAAACACGGTTTGTGCTAGCTCTTTGAAACTTGACACAATAAAGCAGTTTCAAGTTCTATCTCTATGGTTTGTTTGCTGTTGATGTAGCCCTAAGCAGAGACTGGCGAGAATCACTTTCATGGAAAGGGCCTGCCAAGCTTCCAAAAAACTACGAGTTGCCTGAAATCTCAGCACACACTTTTTCACCCAATCTTGATGAAACTTTCAGGTAATGATCAGTACACCAATCCCACTTGGCTCGCCAAATTTCATTCTTCTAGGTTAAACCGTTCGTTGGCAGTAACCGGTTTCATTTTGAGGTTTCACTCTGTTTTCTCCTATAGGGATACATGTATTTGGAACTCTTAATCCAACACGGTTTGTTCTAGCTCTTTGAAACTTGACACAATAAAGCAGTTTCAAGTTCTATCTCTATGGTTTGTTTGCTGTTGATGTAGCCCTAAACAGAGACAGGCGAGAATCACTTTCATGGAAAGGGCCTGCCAAGCTTTCAAAAAACTATGAGTTGCCTGAAATCTCAGCACACCCTTTTTCACCCAATGTTGATGAAACTTTCAGGTAATGATCAGTACACCAATTTCACTTGGCTCGCCAAATTTCGTTCTTCTAGGTTAAACTGTTCATTGGCAGTAACCGGTTTCATTTTGAGGTTTCACTCCTGTTTTCTCCTATAGGGATACATGTATTTGGAACTCTAAATCAAACACGGTTTGTGCTAGCTCTTTGAAACTTGACACAATAAAGCAGTTTCAAGTTCTATCTCTATGGTTTGTTTGCTGTTGATGTAGCCCTAAGCAGAGACAGGCGAGAATCACTTTCATGGAAAGGGCCTGCCAAGCTTCCTAAAAACTACGAGTTGCCTGAAATCTCAGCACACACTTATTCACCCAATTTTGATGAAACTTTCAGGTAATGATCAGTACACCAATCCCACTTGGCTCGCCAAATGTCGTTCTTCTAGGTTAAACCGTTTGTTGGCAGTAACCGGTTTCATTTTGAGGTTTCACTCTGTTTTCTCCTATAGGGATACATGTATTTGGAACTCTAAATCAAACACGGTTTGTGCTAGCTCTTTGAAACTTGACACAATAAAGCAGTTTCAAGTTCTATCTCTATGGTTTGTTTGCTGTTGATGTAGCCCTAAGCAGAGACTGGCGAGAATCACTTTCATGGAAAGGGGCCTGCCAAGATTCCAAAAAACTACGAGTTGCCTGAAATCTCAGCACACCCTATTTCACCCAATCTTGATGAAACTTTCAGGTAATGATCAGTACACCAATCCCACTTGGCTCGCCAAATTTCGTTCTTCTAGGTTAAACCGTTCGTTGGCAGTAACCGGTTTCATTTTGAGGTTTCACTCTGTTTTCTCCTATAGGGATACAAGTATTTGGAACTCTAAATCAAACACGGTTTGTGCTAGCTCTTTGAAACTTGACACAATAAAGCAGTTTCAAGTTCTATCTCTATGGTTTGTTTGCTGTTGATGTAGCCCTAAGGAGAGACTGGCGAGAATCA
>NW_027521751.1:0-55197 GCF_052094955.1 Ictidomys tridecemlineatus
ACTAACCACAGAAGGCCTTCCCTAGTCTTGGGAGTGGTCCAGTTTATTTCTGGCCTTCTGTGGACATTTACATTAGCAGGACGTTAATACATCCAGAGGTAAGATCACTATCTTCTAATCTGGAGAGGAACCTGAGGTACAATGTGAACTTTCAAACTTTCATGACAAAGTTTTTCTGATATCAAATAGATATCAGAATCTTTAACCATTTGGGGAAAAAAGAATATGAAATGTCTATGCTATTACTACAACTCTGAAATCATGAAGTAAGTAAACAAGACATAGAAAGAATGGCAAAGTGTTTGTTAAGGTAAAAGATGTCTTTTTCCTTTTTCCTTTTTTTCCCTTATCATATGCAGCCAGTGTGTCTCCTCAACAGTTCCTCGTCTACGCTCAAGACGACCTATCAAGACAGATACTCTCCTCATTCTGAGGTGCGGGGGAATGGAACCCTCTGTCTCCTGCAGGTTAGGCAAGTGCTCTACCACAGAGCCAAACCCAGCAGCCAAGCCCAGTGAGGGGGAGATCCCCCAGTGGCCAGTGGTAGTCACACAGGCTCAACAACCAGGCTCTGCATGCTGGGCTGGCTTTCTCTGGGTCCCTGCACTGAGGTGGTATAGGTCACTAGGAAGTGCCTTCTACTTGGCCAAAATCAGTATCTTGGATCTTTGACTTCTGTCCCATATTTTAAACTGCAGTTATTTAAATTGAAAGGGCAAAGAGGCAATAGCCCAGGAACACATTAAGGAGTGTAGAAGCAGATAGGCAGAGAGGGCTTTCACACCCTTCAAATTTAGTCCCCAAAGAGCTTCGAAATCATTACAAAGTTTTTCAAATATTTAAATCATTTGTAAGTAACAATAGGTCCATTAAGTGTGTCTGAAAATAACTATTTTCCAAAGCAAAACAAAAATAAGATATATTTCCCTTTAATGTCTGTCTTAACAGAGGCAGTTGGGGTCTCAGTCTCTGCTCCTGTGTTTAATTTGCTGGAAAACTATACATCATGTAGTCTCTGGAAGCTGCCACTGTACAATAGTTAAAGAATGAATCTGAAAAAAGCCAGTAACAAATGTAAAAATAACTTTGAATTTGGTGAACCTTCTTAAAGGGTCTTGTGTACCCGGTGGAAACTAGCAACGCACTTTGAGAACCATGACTTTAAAATCTATGTGTGGGGGGATTCCACCTCTTGGGTCCCCTTCTTCCTCCGGGAGAAGTCTTTTCTGCTGTCCTTTAATAAACTTCTAATTTCTACTCTGACCTTGCCTCGGCGTGCTTCTTTGGTGTTATTCTTCAACATCAGGGAAGCAAGGACTCGTCACCGGTCAACAGCAGTAACATATTGGAGGTCCCAGACCGAGATTCTACACCAAGGTAAGTGTACGCACCCCATGTCTGTTTGAGGTGCATCTTTCTCTTTCTTTCTGGAGGGTAAGGTGGGCACCCGACGGCTACTTAAACGCAACTAGTGCAGCCGCCACTCTTCAAGACTTGGGTGAGAGGTTTCTCGGCCTAGGCAGCTCTCAATCACCTGTTCAATACAGAGCAGGCATGTTGGGTTCTGCCAAAGCCGCTTCCAACTTTTCTGTCTGGGCCCGGAGAGCAATTGGTGTGAGTACACAGTGTCCTGAATCCCGGTCTGCCTCGGATGCGTGGAGGTGGAGGAAGGAGTTTGGAACAACCGCGGAATTCTGGTCTGGGCTACTCTCAGACGATTCTTAAGGTTCCTTTCTCTTGAGCCCCCTTCAGGCGGGGGCGCCTGAATCCTGTTTTCTTCTCACTCAGACGGGAGCTTCTCTCTCTCCAATATGCCAGGTGGACCACTAGCCTGCGTATTGAAAAATTGGGATAAATCTGAACCTCCGACGCTCAAGAAAAGGCGACTCATTTTCTTGGCCTGGCCTCAATACAAACTCTCTGATGGAGAAACCTGGCCACCAGAGGAAAATATCAATTTTAATACAATTTTACAGTTTGATAAAATTTACAAAAAAGGAAATGGTGTGAGGTGCTGTATGTTCAGATTTTCTTTGCTCTAAGGGAAAATCCTAAATTATGCCAACAGTGTAAAGTAGACTTAGCTATGATATCTGCCATAAAGAGAAAAAATCTTGGACTCACTCAGGAAAAAGAATCAAGAGAAAAATTTGGGCTGATCAAAGTACATACTCCCTTCCCCCTTCAAGACCTAAGGCAGATAAATGTTTTTACCCTAGTTAGTTTTGTTTTGTAGTTTTCTCATAAATGGCTTAAAGATTGCCTGTTAATGTTTTGCAGAGGTACTGATTTAAGAACACACAACCTGGGTTAATTTAAGATAATAAGTTATAATAAGTCATCACCTACAGGATAGAGAGATAGGTACTAAAGCACAGTACCCTTAATATAAGGCTGTTAACTTATTTGCTAGATGTTTAAGATTAAGTTTTAAAATTAAAGTTAAATCAAAAGGGCCAAGAAAACCAATATTTGGCTCTTGCCCTCTGAATCAGTCTGAATCAGAAAATAGGGGACTTCTCCAAAGAGCTCTGCAACTCTAGGCCACATAACCTCCTGATCAGGGAGATTAATGAGACCAGTGGAGGACAGAAAGCCAATCAGTGCATTTGCTGTGAAGAGGAGGGTCATCAAAGAAGGGAGACATCCCTGATGCTTCCGAGGGAAGCCACATGGTCAAGCAAGGCCTGGACCCATCCTAGTGCAAATGGCACTAGCAGAACTGAGAAGCTGCTGTGAAGTTCCCGAGGACTCCCAGGGTAACTCAGCTGACTGTTAACAATAGATGGAAACAAAAGTCAGTTTGACTTGCTTCATCTTAAACACTTAGCAAAGACAGTCAAAGCCAAAACACAGCTGTTCCTGTACATTTTAATAATAATAGTTAAATGTAACTTCCATAAATAAGTAAACTGGAGGCTACAAAAGAGATTCTCAGACAGGAATGCCTGATAATTATCAAAAGGAACTGCCAGAGTAGTTTTTAGCTTAAGGTCTTTATTTCTAACCAACACAGGTAGGCTTAATGTTTGCTAGTATGGTTATCCAGCCCTAAGTAACAGAATTAAAGATTTCTCTATTAGACACAGGTCATACTAGTAAAAGGATTTTGCAAGATCAGATGATATTAAATTATTAAACTGTACCTTAAGGGAAGGACATCTGTAACCCTAAAAGTTAAATGTTGTGTTTACATCCCTGACATTTCTGGCAATGTGACAAATATCCTTAAAGATTTACATGCTCAGATAGAAGCCATGTCCTCAGCAACCTTGTCATGGAAACAATATCTTAGCTCCTGGTTCTTGGTACTTCCTGGTGGTAAACATTGTTAGTCTTTGTCTTTGCCATCATACTCATTGGCATATTCCTGTGCTATGGGATTTATTGCTACATCAATATGGTTCCAGTACTAATGAATTCTTGTTTCTCTTATAGACCACCCATCACTCAAATGGCCCTCCAGCCTATCATGGACCACTCGATAGACCCGATTTTTAAAGGGGACTCCAAACTGCTTGCCCAACACATCGTCCCTTTTCAGCCTGAAGAAGCCAGAAAGATCTTCTTCGCCCCCCTTCCTTACAGCAGTAAGGAGTTCCCAAATTAGAGGGGGGAATGAAGCCAGATTTAAAGTTAGGTAGTCAGTGTAGTTAGGTAAATTGGGTCTAATACGGAGTGAAATCTAAAATGGAGGCCATGCTGAGAATGACTCAGGGAAAACAGGACAACTCATGGAATGTTAATGAAGTCCCAGAAAGGCCCTAGGCCAAAGTCCACCTCAAAGAAACGTTAATGAACAGCCCCCAACAGATTTGGAGATAGCCCATCCCAGAGAAGTGATAAGCCCATCCCAAAAGTCCTTCCTGCCCATTTGGCCCACCTGTGTCCTAACCCTTCCCACCTACATTCCATCACCAAAACTATAAAAAGGGGAAACAACTGCACTTCCATGGATTCCACCTCTGGGGTCCCCTTCTTCCTCAGGGAGAAGTCTTTTCTGCTGTCCTTTAATAAACTTCTAATTTCGACTCTGAAAAAAAAAAAAAAACTATGTGTGGGGAGACCCTCAAGGACATACTCACCCCACACCTCCCACTTTCAACTCCCTGAAACTCCCACCTTCCTTCTGGGTGACCCTCATGCAGGAACACATATTCCTCTCCAGGGACATGTTGACTTGTACTGAAGCCATCTCCTTCCCTCTCAGCCCAGCACTTTCTAATGTAAGGATCCGGTGAATCGTTGGAGAAAGAGACCACAAGAGACCAGCTTCGTGCAATGGGCAGGAGGGAGTTTATTGAAGAGGATCCTAATTCAGCGCACTGAGGCTCAAGGCTCACTCAGGAAGGGAGAAGGGCCCAGAGCCCAGAGCAGAGGTCAAGCAGAGCTTAAGTATGCTTTTTGGGGATGGAAGGGGGGGTGGGGTGGGGGGGGCTTTGCATACATCAGAACAAATCATCAAGAGGCCAGGATAATTGAGACCCCTGAAAGGAGCCAGCCCCCTGCCCCATAGGACTCAGGAGAAAATAGAGCCCACAGGAGGCAGTGCAGAGTTCTGGTCCAGACCAGAACTTGCCAGTAACTGAGCCATTTTCTCCACCCAAAATGAATTGCACCAAACTTCCTGCCCACCTCTCGGGGCTGTGATGGCATCAAATGACATTGTAGAACCTAACCTTAAAACCAGAGTACACCTGCTGCTGTCCAGCTGCCCACTCTGCACACAGTACTCCAGGGGACACTGGGAGTCCTCAGCCCTTGACCCAAGGCATGCCCTGGCAGGGTCAGTCCATCCCTGCGGCCCACACCATCTCCTTTTCTTACCCCTTGTGCTCACCAGGGGTAGGACACGCGGGGTGGGGACTCAGAAGCAGGTTTAGAATCCTTTAGGCCAATCCTTCCCTCCACTCAGCGGAGCGCTGTGGCACGCGGCGCCCACCTTTCGCCCCCACTCTTCCCTGACACTTGGGGAAGGGAAGCCCCTCATCTGCAGAGGTGACGATCAGGTCTGTCTCTCCTCACAGGCACACTTCACGCGCCCTCGCGCGGAACTTCCCACTGGGACGCCCTGGGGACTGAGGGGACACGGCGCTGACAGGGGCTGCGATCACAGGGGCTGCGATCACGGGCAGTACCTGTGCCGGAAGAGCGGGCAGCCGCCCAGAAGCCTGCGCAGCTCGTTCTTGAGGCTCCAGAACTCGCCATCCAGGTAGCGGTGCAGAGAGGAGTCCCAGAGTCCCAGGTCCTGTGCCGGCTCCATCCCGCCCGCTGGCGTCTGGCTCTGGGCTTCCTAGGAGCTCCCGGGTGTGGGAACTGGAGGGCACGCCCTCTGCGTCTCACCTCACCATGCCCCTCTCCGCCCGTGCACTTGTCCTCCCGCTGCTCACCCGCATACCCGACGACTGCTCCCTCCCTCCCCTCATTGCCCTGCGCGGAGCCCCTCCTTGGGTGCAAAACAAAGAACTTTCCTAGGTGCTCCTGCATTGCTCTCTATCCCCTTGTGCTGGGCTGGTCAGTTGTCCCTCCAGGTTTGTAGGTCACAAGAAACAATATGTGAGTCTTAGGAGGGGTGCTGGTCTGAGCCATCTCCCCCAATGAATGGCTCCCAAGATCCATGGCTCTGGGCCCAGCTCAGCTGCACCATGGCTCCAATCCTTGCCACCACCAGCCGGGTATTATGTTTCCATGATTAGGAGGGGACCCAAGGCAACAGGACCACCATCCAGGAGCTGGGGGCTGCAACTGGAATGCTCACCTCCTCTCCCAGAAACCTCCCTTTCTGTCGTTGTCATGGCCAGTGACAAATAAGTTCTAACTTAAGTGGAAAACGTTCCTTCCTATCTTCTGACTCTCATATGCTTTATTGACTCTGCATTTAAATACACAGGAAACATTAGCTGTTCCCCTTCTTCTAAATACTAGTTTGCTGGCCAGATGACCACTGTGGGTGTGGTCTGCTGTCCTTAGGTTAGGGGATGCCATCTGTATGAGTTTGCTTTGGCTGCTTTAACAAATTACCACAAACCAATTTCCTTCAGACAACACAAGTATATTCTCTGGCAGTTCTGGAGGCCAGAAGTTCAAAATGGGTCTTCCAAGGCTATTCAAATCAAGGTGTTAGCAGGGCTGGTCACCCTCTGGGAGCTTCACAGGGAAATCAGTTTCCATGTCTTCTCCTGCTTCTAGAGGCTGTCTGCATTCTTGGCTCCAGGACCCTTCTTGTCTTTAATATGCATCACTTCAACCTTTGCCTGCATGGTCCATCTTCTTTTGACTCTGATCTTCCTGCCTCCCTCTGATAAGGACCCATTTACATTGGTCCCACCCAGGTAATCCAAGATAGCCTTCCTGTCTCAACGTCCTTAAGACCAGCAACATCACTTTTGCCATATAAACCAACACATTACCAGGTTCCAAAACACTGGCTTTGAACCTGGGATGGAAGGAGCTTCATATTATATTTGACATTTAACAAAACTGTCACCACTCATGGCTAAAGAGCTCATGGCTCCAGGAGACACTGAAAGCACAAGGTGAATATTGCCATTGGCTGTGTCTGACAAGGCATTATAAGCTTTGTCACCAGCTTAGAAGAGACATCGTCAGTTTGCAAGCAGGAATGGAAAGTGCAGGGATTTTCAGGATTGGAAGAGGCAACTGTTTCCCAACTACTAGCAACAAAGATTAAACCTCAGAAGCATATTTGTGGCAATAAAGACCAATTAAAACTCAAGACCCTGGGGCTGGGGTTGTGAGTTCAAGGATAGAGCTGCCTAGCATGTGTGAGGCCCTGGGTTGGATCCTCAGCACCATATAAAGAGAAGTAAATAAAGGTATTGTGTCCATCTACAACTAAAAAATATTAAAAAAAAAACACCTTAAGACTCTCAAACTCTACACACTTGCCCCTGTGGTAAGAATAGAATCAAATGTCTGACATCAACCCTTGTTGATGGACTTCAGGGATGCCCAGCAAGCCACCTCTTCACTCCCAGGCCCTGTCTATCTGAGAAACCCCCATCTAAAGGATCACAGGCTGCTACATCAAAGTACAAGAGAATGGGTCAGATCCCCCACTAGCTGATAAAGGGCACCCCGAAGCAAGAAGCTTATTCTGGCCTATCCAGAAGATACTAGAAGAATCAGTGTGTCCTAAGACTACCACCTGTCCTGTGAATGTTTTGTAATAATAATAGCAAGTAAAAGTGGTCAAATAAATGATTCAGTAGAAACCCTCAGGTTGCCTTGGCTTATCTAGTTCCCATGGCCACTGGGTTAGTTTTGTAGGGTTGCCATACAAATGAGCACAAACCAGTTGCGGTAAAAGGCAGAAATCTATTCTCTCACGGACATGGAGGCCAGAAGTCTGAAAAGAAAGTGTCAGCAGTGCTTTGATTCCAGGGAAGAACCTTCTCACCTCTGCCCAGATTCTGGTGGCTCCTGGCAATCTTGGCCATTCCTTGGCGTTAGCTCATCTCTCTGATCTCTCTCTCCATCTTTACAGGCCCTCGTCCCTGCGGTCTGTGTGTCTTTAAGTCTCCTTCTTCTAAGATGTACACCAGTCCAACTTCAAGTTAATCACATCTGTAAAACTGTATTTCCAAATTTTTAGGCCACATTCTGAAATTCCACGTTGACGTTAACTTTTTTCGGTAACACTATTCAACCTAGATTACCCACCTCAAATTAATCACTGACCAACAAGGGAAGAAAAAAAACCATAATTGGCTTAGAACTTGGGTTTGTTTCTGCATCAACCATGCATCAGAGTAGCCTGCAATTTTTTTTTAAATGCTCAGTAAGTGGCAAAACCCATATACCCCAACCAGTATATCTAATTTCTAGAGATAGGTCCTAGACATCTGAATTTTTTTAAAAGTTCTTCTTCATCCCCAGTGATTCTATTGGGTAGCCAGGGCTGAGACATTGGCTCAGACTCTGATTCTCAACCCTGCTGCATAGTGGAGTCCTACACTGTTAGAACAATTGGTGAAATTTAAACAAGATGGATTACATAATATCACTGAGCCAGTGTTGGTTTCTGATTTTGATCATTGTACTATGGGTCTTTAAATGAATGTTATTGTTTTTAGGAGCAAATTGAAGTGTTAAGGGGTAACAGGGTAAATTTCTCTAAAGGAGTCAGAAGAAAAGTGAGTGGGGGGATGCACATTTGTACACAAGTGTATATGGAGAGAGAGGAAAAATCAAATATGGCTTCTCTAAACTAACATATTAACCAGAACTTTCTCAGTTATAAAGCAATTTGAATTCTCTTCAGCAAGATGGAAATATATTGGCTCATAAAACTCCAGAAAAACTTGGACATCATACTTGGGGAAGGTCAGAAGGTCACACTGAGACCAGGAGCCTCAACTCTATCAGTCTCACTCTCTGTCTCTGGATCTCTCTCCCTCTCTTGTCCCCCCTCCCCTAAATCAGGCTGGTCTCTGGGGAGACCTAAGTCCCCAGCAGATAGATAATAGAGGCTCACAGTTTCCCAGCCCCACATTCCTCAGCTTTCGACATCAGAAATACTTTCGTTTCTTCCTCATCTCCAATTGTGATAATTTGACTTTGATTGACTCAGTGTGGGTCGGGTACTGCACTGATCAGCCAGCTGCTGGAGGAGAGGAGTGTCCCAAGCAACTATATGAGGACATGGCTACCCTGCTATGGCTGGTAAGTCTGGTGGGAAGTGTTGCCCACTCCACCACCCACCCAGCTGCTCTACACAGCAATATCCAAAAAAGCATTCTGCTAATAATTCTCCTTCTAGGCGGTCAGTAGCATAAGAGCGGTCAAAGGACAACAGGCAGATGGGCCTGCTTCCCTTGGCCAGGCTCCGAGATCCTCCATGAAAAATGCTGGGGAATACCTGGGGAGAAAGGTGGAAGTAAGAACCCCGGGAACAAAGGAAGTCAGTGGGCTTGTGCTGAGGATGGACTCCTCCACAGAGGCTGATATCTGGATGATATCCATAGGGGCTGCCTGATAGTACAAGCCCAAGGCCATAATGTTGCCTTGGGCTTTGCTCTTTGGTGCTTCTGGGCCCTGAGGCAAGGCAGGGCCCTCAGCTGGGCATTTACAGAGGAGCCTTCATGTAGCAGCTAAGTGGGTCTTGATGTGGATCTGGTGGGCAGGTTTCTTTTAAGCTGCACCCATAGATGAACGACCAGGAGTGCTGACTGACTTGCCCAAGGGCACACAGCTCTTGGTGGCCTCCCAAGCACCCTATCCAGGGCTCATGCAACTCAAAGTCATGCCCTATGTCACACTGCTCTAACCTGAGGGGCCTCAGTAAACGTTCTGGATGCTGCTCTTATGGAGGCTTAGGGCACAAACACTACACACTACCTTTAGGACTCAGGGTTCTGTGGTCAGAAGCAGCCTGTTTCCAGGGGCACTTCAGTATGATTTGTAGAGGTCATGGAGCCATAAAATGTTAAGAGTTGGGGGCTGGGGTTGTGGCTCAGTGGTATAGCACTCGCCTACCATGTGAGAGTGCTAGGTTTGATCATCAGCACCACATAAAAATAAATAAATAAAGATATTGTGTCCAACTACAACTAAAAAAATGTTAAGAGTTCCAACCCCTGGGGCTTGTCCAACTAGACCTTCTTTTCAGATGAGAGTGTGGCATCTTATGGGTCATCTGGCCACTGCACTGAGGTTTGAAGAGAGAAAAATGTGGATATCGTAATGTCTGCCTAATTCCCAGTACTGCCCAGCTAGAGTACTTCTGGGGTTCTAGTAAAGGTATTTTACTACTCAGATTTACCTGGCTCCTGCCTATGCAGAGCTTAGCCCCTGACCAAACCCTTCCATCCTTCTTCTCCAGGAACCTTGAGAGGCTTTTCCTATAGATCATGAGCACCTCTGCACCTCCCCACCCCACATGCAGCCCTGGGCTGGGATAGAAGGTACTGGGTGGGGAAAAGAACCAGGAAACACAGCTTTCCTTCATGTCATCACAAGGGACAACATTTGCAATGGGAAAACTGGTCTTCCCCAGTGTTTTTATGTAAGTAAGCCTTTTACTTACTGTTCTCACTTATGCCAAGTGCTAGACAGGAATTCCGGGAGAGGGAAGGGACAGATTCCTGAAACAGCCACCATGTTGTCCTCAGGAATGAGCTCGCCTCCAAACAGCCATGGCTTCATTATGAGATCACCCCTGATACAACAGCCTCTTCTTCTCCCCAGGATGAGAGCCTTCCCACAAGTGGACTCTGATGGACTCACTCTGGCCTCCATGAGGCCCACAGGCACAAGTGGCCTCCTGCTGGGAATACATGCTTTGCTCCTTAAAGTTCCCAGCAGGCAGGCTAGCATCAAGGGTTCCCAAGCACTCCGTTCTTGGAAACAATTAGGCTGTGAACTGTGATGGTTCTGGTCCTGACTCCACAGAGAAAGTCCAGCCAGTTCTGGATTTATCTTTAATTTGAGTTGGAAATAGTATGACTTCACTGTTTATTTTTCACTGACTTGCATGAGCTACTTCTGCTCATGAAAAAAATCCAGAAGCAATACCTACCCCACAGCAGTGAGCACCCAGCACCCAGATTCAGATCTCTAAATGCCATTCCCTACTAGGGGAACCAGAGCTCCTGGAGAAAGGCTGATTCCAGGGCAAGGCAGGAATGTCTGAGATGAAACTTCAGTGTCTCTGCAGTGCCATAAAGCAAGGATGTCATTCTGGAAGTTTTGTCAAAGGGACACAAGAGTCCTTCACCAGCCAAAATGCCCAATTTGAGCAACAAGAAAAACATAAGCAGCTTAAGAAAGGATTTAAATCACACACACACACACACACACACACACACACACTCACACACTCACACACACACGAAATTGAAAATAGCTTGCAAAATTCCTCAGCCCAGGGAAACATGAGGCCAGAGACCTGGGTCAACCAGATCATTCTGACACAGCAGAGCAGCCCTTTCCCATCTGTCACAATTCTCACCTGGAATATGTGATGTATATTTTATGAATATATTTCAGTAAATAAGTGTGAAAGAATAAAACTTTTGAAATCATTATCTGGCAATTTCCAGGAGATGATGGAGGTGGATAGGTAGTGGTCATCAGGGCTACTAACACTGGCTAATGACAGGTTGGCAAGTATGTGGTAACAGTCATATTAAACTGCTAACACCAAGCTCCCTAGCCATGACACAACCAGACACTCTGGCTCCTGTGGTGACACAATGGGAAGCACAGGACTCCACCTATTTAACTTTTCTGAGGGGAAAAAAGTTGAACACAAATCTAATCAAGCCTCTAGGTCAGGCAAATGATATATCAGAAATACAAGGGAGGGACCAGTGTTGTAGCTCAGCAGTAGAGCACTCACCTAGCATGTGAGAGGCCCTGGGTTCAATCCTCAGCACCACATAAGAACAAATAGATAAAATAAAGAGATTATGTCCAACTACAAATATATATATATATATATATATATATATATATATATATATATTAAGAAATACAAGGGAAAAAAAGACATGTTAAGAGATCCCATAAAGATGAACTTAGCTAAAAGCTAAAAATGCATAGCAAATGGTCAAGTATTTCAACAACAACAAAATGGGCATAAGGAAAAGGAAAGAGAATTTTTAAAAAATATTTTTAGTTGTAAATGGACACAAATCTTTATTTATTTATTTATTTTTATTCCAGGACACCTAGAAAATGAAAGGGCAGGTACCCGTAGCCTCCCTGTTTCTCACCTGCACCCCACCCCATGGTCACCAAGAGGATAGGAAGCTTCCCTCCTGCCATTTTAATCTGACAGTTCAATGGTACCATGGTCGAGGTATATGGTTGCAAATCTTGGTAGACTGCATTCACAACTCTTAATGCATCTAGAAAGAAAACATTTGGGGAAACTGCCCATGGTTCCAGTATAATTTTCTCAAAGAAAAAAAACCTATAAGTATCATTGAAAATATGTATGAATCAGGATAGAAACTTGGTCCTTTAGATAATGCTGGACACTCCAGGAAAACTGATTCGGTGCTAAATAATTTAGTCAGCTTCTTGAAGTCAGTCAAATGGATTTATAGGAGGGTCTCCTTGGGAAAGGCTGCCACAGATCTCCTTTGGAACAGAAAGGTCCAGAAAACTGAGAAAACACAAAATAAGTCCCTCCCAAAAGAGCTTTTTAATTTAAAAACAAAACAGAAAAGTCATAAAGAAATCTGGGTGTTAGGTTCTCGGGAGATTTGTTGACTTAATGATGGCCAAGTGATGGAACAGGGGCAAATGTTATATCAAGTTTTAATCCAAATAAAAGATACAAACACTTTTTTTAAAGTACTTTTTTGTAGTTGTAGATGGACACAATACCTTTATTTTATTTATTTATCTTTATGTGGTGCTGAGGATGAACCCAGGGCCTCACTTGTGCTAGGCAAGCGCTCTACCACTAGCCCCAGCCCCAGCCCCTGGCCTCAAACACTTTTCAAAGCTTACAAAATCTGTCTCTCTCCATGTTGCAACTCCTGTCCTACTTTAGCACCCTTACATAAGCAATAAGGCAAATAAGATTACATAAAAACTTTTTTAAAAAATGAGAGAGAATTCCAGAAAGAACTACACCCCAAATAACAAAAGAACAAGAGCAAGGGAGCCCAGGAGGAAGAGTCTCACCAGCACTTACAGGAGGCAGCAGGAGGGGATACGAAAGCAGACAATCAAACTGAACTACTCATTGGCCCCAGACCTGACGTAGGTGCCCTGCACAGTGCTGACTCCATCTTGTCATGTCTCCTCTCGGCATTTCTGTGCAGCTGATTTTTTAGGTAGATTTTAGTCCCTCCACCTAGGAAGGTCTGGAGTCCTTCAGACAAGAGTGTTCCAAGGCCAGGAGGCAATGAAGCCACTGAAGATCCTGTAGGCACATCTGAGCAGTGTAGCATGGGTTGGGGAGACAACTATTTTGGGTATCTGAACTGTCAATGGCAGCAGCCCCCCCCCACCACACACAGGGGTGTGATGCTACAAGAACAGCTGGGAAATACAGGAAGCATCGCAGCCAACCCCTGAAACCATATCACCAACACCTCCCCCCATCTGGGTAGAATGGTATCAGAGCACACAGTATGTCCTATGACCATATTGTGGTCAGAGTGAGCCATTTGCCACACCAGGCAAGTTAAAGGGCCCTTTTTCCCCAAGAGGGAACTTGCTCCACTGAAGAGATAGAGAATGCCCCTGGGAGAACCATGGACTCTACTCCAAGACATGAGGCTGAGGAACTGGTTGATTTTGCTGGGGAGATAGCAGACCCAGCCCAAAGAAAATCAAGCAGAGGCTTTCAAAAGGATGTGTGTCCAGGCCCCACTAGATCTGAGTTAAGGGAGCTCCTGAGGAGGCTGCCTACATTCACAGTTCATGGCTATGGCTGGAGTCAAGACACTTAAACTCCCTAAAGTTCTGCTTTCCTATCTTAAAAATTGAAGTGAGGGTCCCTCAAGCATGATGCTTCCAGGGTGGAAGAGGGGACATAATCCATCCCAGGTACCGCATGGATTCTTGGAGAGAGAGGCAAGGTGGTAGAGACAGACTCCTCGTGACAGATGAAGAGCTTTGACTTTGTTCTTGCCATCCAGCAGAGGCCGGATGCAGGGACCCTGTGATGGACCCAGCCCAGCTCTCAGAGTGGATGGGAGAACAGTCACAGCAGCACTGCCCCTGAAGAATAGAGAGGGGCTTTCCCCTGAGTGAGGCATGTGGCCCAGGCATGAGGGCAGTGTTGTTGACAGGGAGGCAGAGATGGCATGTGCCTGGCATGTGCAGCTGTGCTTGTCTTGAGCCAGCTGCACCTGGTTCAAGCTAGAGATGCAGGAAAGTGCCAAAGGAGCTTCAGAGTGGACCTGTCCTGTACCACTGCCATCACTGTCCTGTACCACTCAACCTCAGGAGATTCCTTTGGAGTCTGGGTTCTTCTTTGCCTTTCCACTCATTTAACTCTCCCCAAAAGGCAAGCAGTGGGTAGAAAGCTCAGCTTTGCTACCACGAAGGAATCTGTAATATTGGTAATGAACAGCTGGCGTAAGTTGTTTGATGCCTGGGAAATTCAATGGCTAAACCTACGCATGTGCATAGATGACTCCATTTCAGTGTTCTTGGTCTTGAGGAATATTTGTTTAGTCATATTTGTACACTCTTCCTCTACGGCACTCATAAATTCTGCACAATCGTGAACTTACTTAAAGCAAGCACCCAACCTTCTATTTGTATGGTAACATCTCATAAGGAAAATGCTAATACAGTAAGGCCCCTTTCACGCACTCCTAGTTTTTCTCTGAGGATGTCTGGAGTCAAGATCTAAGAGGTAACCCTTGGAATATTCACAAGCTACATTATCCTGTGTGCCCAGAGCACTAAGGCAAGGTGTAGTAGATAATCAGGATCATTTTTAGTTAACATGGCCTTTATTTTATGCACCCACTGCCTGGTTTGAGGTCTATGGCATGGGTCACAGAGCAGATATGTACCAGGGATATGTCCAGGTGATCAGCTTTGTTTAAGAACTCAAGTAAGCTTCCCTGGGAAGAGACATTTTTAATGTGTCTTTGTCATTTCAAATCTGGAAAAAAAAAAAGTATGTCTGTATAACCTGTGCAGAGGGAAGAAAGCCTTTGCCTGAGTTCTTCAGTCTTCACCCATGACTATGTTTTATCTACCATTCTGGCACTGAATCCTTTGCAATACACTTTGCTGTAAGTATAATTTTATAATTATATAATTTTATAAGTGAGTCATGTGACTTCTTCTAATGAATTACTAAACCAGTGAATAGATATGGAACCCCGGAACACACCTAATTTTAACAATAAAATTTCTAATTACTTGGAGTTGAGCAAAATCCTAGATATGAGCTATTGAATAGCTTGAATACCTCACTCTAGCTTTGCTGATCTGAGAAAACCATCATAGAAACCTTTAACTCTCTGAGTCTATTAATTCTCTTTCCAATTCTTTGCCTCTTAATAACAATGACATATATGCTGATGCTGATCACTGATGTTTTGGAGACATCCAAAAAGGAAAACAACCTAATTACACTTCCTCCCAGAGAAGTAAAATAAGAGGAGACAGAAATACATAGGAGCAATATTTTTGGTATATTATTGAGAATAAGTTGGCATTGGTTTGAGCTAAATTGTTCTAAATGATGCTAACTAGCTGGGAGTGGTGGAGCACATCTGCTACTCAGGAGGCTGAAGTTGGAGGATCATTTGAGCCTCTGAGTTCAAGACCAGCTTGGGCAACATAGAAAGTCCTTGTCTCAAAAAGAAATTAATGAGTAAAATTAAATTCAAAATTTTTGATTATGTTAATTATAATCATCAGAGGAAAAGAGAAGGCAATCAAAATGGTGTCCAAGAAAACAACTAACACAAAAGAAGGGAGTAATGGAGGAATTGAGGAATAAAATGATACAAGACACTTATAAAAAATGCAGAATTATTAGTAACTGCATTAAATGTAAATAGATTAAACTCTCCAATTAAAGACAGATATTGGCAGAATAGATAAACATCCCCCAGTCAGGTACTATCTATAAAAGACTCACTTTAGTTTTAAAGTCACAAATAAATTGAAATTAGAGAGATGGAAAAAGATATTCCCTGAAACATTTACCCAAAGAGAATGAGTGGCTACTAACGTCAGACAAAACAGACTATAAGACAAAAATCGTTACAACGCATAGGGAGGACATTATACATTCACAACAGGATCAATTCATGAAGAATATATGATGTATGTACCTGGTAACAGAGATCCAAAATATATGAAGGAATACTAACAGATTGAGGCTTCTGCCATGCTCTTTTGGATCCCTCACTCTGGGGAAAGCTACCTGCCATGAGGATATGCAAGAGTCCTGGGGCAGTGGTCCATGTGGGGAGGAACTGAGGCCTCCAGCCCACAGCCGGGACAGCTCAACAAGAATAGTTGGGAAATTCAATGCTCTGCTGTCAATAATGGATGGCACAACTCAATAAAAGACAAACAAGGGGGCTGGGGTTATGGCTCAGCGGTAGAGCGCTCACCTAACATGTGCAAGGCCCTGGGTTCGATTCTCAGTACCACATAAAAATAAGTAAACAAAATAAAGGTATTGTATCCAACTACAACTAAAAAATAAATATTTTTTTTAAAAAGACAAACAAGGATGTAGAAACTTGAAGAACCCTTGAAACTAGACTTAATAGACATATGTAGAACATTATACCAAACAGCAGCCAAATCAATGTTGTTTTTAAGTGGCTCATGAAAAATTCTCCAGGATAGACCACACAGGTGGTCCACAAAATGAGCCTCAGTGGGGCTGGGGATGTGGCTCAGTGGTAGAGCACTCACCTAGCATGCATGAGGCACTGGGTTAGATCCTCAGCACCACATAAAAATAAAATAAAGATACTGTGTCCACCTAAAGATAAAAAATAAATATTTAAAAAATAAGCCTCAGTAAAGTAAAACAAATGAAATTATGCCAGGTGTATTCTCCAAAACAATGTAATAAAGTTAGAAATCAGTAACACAGGAATTTTAGAAAATTCACAAGTATGTAGAAATTAAAAAGCACACTCTTAAACAACTAATGGGTAAAAAAGAAATAATAAGAAAAATTAGATGATACTTTGAGAAATAAAACAACACACCAAAAACCGTGAACTGCAGCGAAAACATCGGGCGGAGGAAAATGCACTGTAACTGCCTACGTAAAAGAAAGATCTCACATCAGTGACCAGCCTCCAATTTCAAGGGACTAGAAAAAGAAAGCAACTAAACCCAAAGCAGGCAGAAGGGCAAACAGACTAGAGCAGAGGACAGAAAAACAGTAGAGAGAATCAGTAAAATCAAAAGGTAAATCTTTGAAAAGCTCAAAAAAAGAGACAAACTTTTAACAAGTCTGAAAAAGTGGGTGCAGGGAATCAGGAATGAAAGTGGAGGTGTTACTACCATCTCTAGTGAAATTAGAAGGATCATAAGAGAGCTCTCTGAACAACTATACACCAACACGATCGGTCACATGGATAAAATGGACAAATGCCTAGAAACCAACTAGCAAGGCTGACTCAAGAAAAAAAATAAACAATCTGAATAAACTTACAAGTAAAAGGATTCAATCAATAATTTTTAAAAACTTTTCAACAAAGAAATACCCAAGACTAGATTGCTTCACAGCAGAATTCTACCAAACATTTAAAGAAGAATTATGCCAATCCTTAAACTCTCCGACATTCAGAAAAGAGTACTTCCCAACTCATTCTATGATGCCAGTATTCCCTGATACCAAAGCCAGATAAACACATCACAAAAATAAAAACTACCAACCAATAGCTCTAGAGAATATACAGACAAAAATCTTCAACAAAATACCAGAAAACTGAACTGAGCCTCATAGTAAAAGGACTATACACCATCACTAACTGAAATTATCCCATGAATGCAAGAGAGAGTGAATGAATACACAACAGCAGCTCATGCAATACATTGTTTTAATAGAATGCGGAAGAAACACATGATTATCCCAATCCATACAGAAAGAGAACTTACCTTTCATGATAAAAACCAAAACAAAATACTAAGCAAACTAGGAAATTTTCTCAATCCAATAAAGGGATATCTATCATCACACTTAATAATGAAAGACTGAAAGCTTTTCTCCTAAAATTAGGAACAAGACAAAGAGTCTGCTCTCACTACTGCTATTTAAAACTGCACTGGAATTTCTATTCAGAGCAATTAGACAAGAAAAAGAAATGAAAGGCACCCAACTTGGAACAGAAGTAGTAAAACTTACTATTTTTAGATGACATGACCTCACATATAGGAAACATTGACGAGTCAACCACAAAACTATTAAGAGCTGATAAATTCAGTCAAGTTTCAGGTTACATGATCAATATATAAAAATCAATTGTATTTCTACACACTAGCAATGACTGATCAAGAAATGAAATTAAGAATGCAATTCCATTTACAATAGCATCAAAAAGAATATGATCCTTAGAAATAAATATAGCTAAGTAACAAGACTTGTTTACTGAAAACTATAAAATATTATTGAAAGAAATTAAAGACCTGAATATAGATACTCTGTGTTCTTGTTTGGAGACCAGTATTGATAAGATGGGAATATTCCTCAACTTGTTGTATATATTCAATGCAGTCACCATCAAAACAATTACTTTGTTTGTTTGTTTGGAGAAGTGGACAAGCTGATCCAAAATTCATGTGGTATTAGAGGAGAAGCAAAATAGCCAAAGCAACCTTGAAAAAGAACAAAGTTGGAGGACTCACACCCTGATCTCAAAATCTACTCCAAAGCTACAGTAACTAAAACAGTGTGGTATTGGCATAAAGATAGACATGTAGATCATGGAATGAGAGTCCAGAAATAAGCCTACATATTTGTGGTTAACTGATTTTCAAAAGGGAAATTAAATTGAGAAAGATGAGTCTTTCAACAAATGGTGCTGGGGTTTGACTCTATTCCCTAGAAAATAACCCCATTTGTGGGACTGGTGTCAGAAGCTCAGACTAGCAGGTGCACCAAGGCCCAGCATGAGGAATCCAGGGAAGAGTACCTGTAAAGTGTGGCAGCTGCAAGTTCACCTGCAGGGACTAGAATAGAATCCTGGGCTCAGAAAGGTAGGCTTCTAAGAGCAAGAAAGGGTTCCATGCTTATGCTGAAATATGCCATGAAGACCAAAGCAGGAGTCCAGTGGGGAATTTCAAATTGCATATAGTACAGGTGGCTCCAGTTCAGATGAGCAACAGGAAACACTCACTCTGAGAGCAGAAGCACTTGGGAAATTATGTGCAGGAACCACTTAGGTTGCATGGAAATACATGTTTCTCCATGTGAGCTGTGCATCTCTAAGGTGACCTAACACACCCTCTGGCCAGGGCACCATTGAGCTGTGAGCCCTATTCTGTTAATGGGGCTCAGCAGGACCTTCTCATCTTGATTCCCAAATCACTTGCTTCAGGTCACGTTTTGCCTCTTTGCTGGCTCCTGGTTCCATCCTGTCTTGCACAATTGAAGCTTTGTCCCTTACTTCATAGTCTCAGCTCCTTGGCAAGTTCTTTGACTTGGACCCTCTCCTCCAGCTCAGCTTGTATCATGCATTTCCTGAAGTAAGTAAAGGCAGAGGCATGGGGGACATCAACAGGCCCAGACATAGGGGTGGGTGGGGAGGCAGAGGGTAGGAGTCTCTTCCATAACCCAGCCCCTCTTCTAGCTTAGGGGTTCCCAGCTGTATTTAGGAAGAGGGAAACACTGAAGGGAGGCAAGGTTTCAAAAACTATAACAGCGTAAAACCAGAGAAACATCCCACCATTTCTGAGTTTTCTTGATGATATGGGCTGCTCCACAAATTTCAGTGCAGCCAAGCATAATGAACACAATGAGTGGGCTCTGGTGCATCATTTCCACTTCTTCCCGGGGATGCTGATGCTAAGGTAGTTCAAGGAGTTATTCTGGGGGACCTTCTCTTGCTTGCTTTTGGGAACTTTATTACTGCTGCCTTTATTACTCTCCACCCCCAAGAGCAGGTACAATCCAGTGAGTGTTCTGCTGTGAACATTCAGTGCAGTTGCTCATGTTCAGCACAACAGCTCAGGTCAGCGGCTGGTGCCAGGCCAACTCTGGCTTGCCAGGAGCTGCTTTCTCTTCCTCCTGCTGAAGGTGATTTGACAGCTGTTAACTTCCATCAGATGTCCTACCTGTCAGACCTCACCCCCTACCTCTGCTGGTTCAACTGGCATTTAGAGGGAAGGGAAACAGGCCAGATTGGGACATACGCTGGAGGTCAGTATTAGTTTGCTGGAGCAAACTACCCTAACAAAGAACCCTAACAAAGAACCCTAGCCTGGGTGGCTTAAACAATAGTAATTTATTTTCTTATAGCTCTGGAGGCTCGAAGTCCAAGACCAAGGTATTAGCAGGGTTGGTTCCTTCCAGGGACCACTAAGGATCTGTTCCAGGTCTCTGTCCCAGGCTGGCATATGACCACCTTCTCCCTGCTTCTCCATACTGTCCTCCCTTTCAGGTGTCCGTGTTCAAATTTTCCCTTCTTATAAGATAGCATATTAAAAGAGGTACATTTTGAGGTGCTAGGGCTAGAACTTCTATATTTCAGTTTCAGAGGAGGGACACAATTTTCTCTAAAAGAGGGTCTACAAGAAAAGCTAATCCAAATAGAACAGGGCATTGTGTTTTCTGAAATCTCTTTTTCTTTTCCAAATGCCATGGAAGTCCAGAGAACACGGGACAGGTGGACACCATCTTCCAGCCCCCCAGCTTGCCCTCTACTGGGCTTGTAAGCAGGCCCTGTGGTTTTTGGCACCTCATTAGCAATGTGACGGTCTCATAGCAATGTGATGGTCAAGGCTGTCTTCGGAAGAAAATGAAGAGCAGTCACCCACTAATGACCAAAGCAACTGTGGGTCAGTAGTTTGCAGTTAGCCAGAGTTACCCATTTATTTCCAGTGGTTTTAAAATTTCTTCTTCATCGTGACACAGTGTCAAGATCCATCTTTGGTCTATATGTGGACAATGGGCACCACAGCCAGTGAGGAGCATCACAGCCCAGTGAGGGGACAGGTCTGGAACTGGGAACTTCCCATGGCACCTCCACAGGTAGAGACCTCCTGATGCAGGTGAACTTCAGCTCTGCCCAAGGTCCCACTCAGCACCAGAGATGGGGTGCCCTGCTATAGCTGCACAGCCCTCTGAAATGGGTGGGACCTGCCAAGATGCCAATCAAGCTGCTGACTACAAGACATCACATCACAAGGCAAGACTCCATCCCTGAAACCTTATCCCTGCCTTTGATGTGCCCCTTAAATAAACCACAGGAGCCACCTTCTAGCTGTCTAGCTCCAGCTCCTGTGTGGACTGGACCTATCAAGGCTCCATCTTTTTGAAACTGTCTTTCCAACTTTGTCTTTTGTTCTTCAATAATTACTCTAGACTTCTATTTCTTAGATAGTGGATACCCTCCTTGGCAGGAAGAAGGGCACCCTAACAAGGCACGGGCCACCTCCCTATAAAGGAGAACTGTGATTATAAGGAGACTGCTGTATACCTGAAAGGGCCTCCCCAGCACAAGTTTCCCATTTCAGTTCCCAAAGCCCCAGATTTTCCGAGGGCATATAACTATTTCTGAGGAGGCTTCATGGGAAGGAAAGTAATCTAACTAGTTAGGAGTGACATTTGGGGCATTTGGGACTGTGCAGTAAGTAGTTTTTGTTTTGCTTCCACGAAGAAAGTCAGCCTGAGGACAAAACCAATACAGAGGAAATAGAACTGAGAAAACTAAAGAGAAAGGGAGTTAAGAGTCCTGATCAAACTACCTGAAGCCCACCCACCAGTCAGAATTATTGTGTTATTAAGTAAGTTTATTGTGTTATTAAGTAAGTTTACTTTATGGTGAATAAATTATCTCAAGCTAGGTTTCTTGTTCCTTGCAACTAAAATATCTGGAAAGATTTATCAGTCTTTGAAATGCCACTGGTGTTCTTCCAAATATGTACCAATTACTGTATCATGACATAAATTAATGAAAAAGTTGAGGGATACTGATAAAAATGCACCGTAGATTTTAGAAAAATCAAAGAGGCTAACAAAATGGGGAAAACTGATCTCTGTGGGTTCTCAGTGATTTCAAATTTTAATATCATCCAAACCTTCACCAAGCCAACTGGGTCCGAATAGGAAAATGTTTATTCAGTGATATACATGCAGCTAGACTGAGAAAATAATGATAAGAGCAGAACAGAATGAAAGCTTGAAGTTTTTAAGAGGATACCACAGGAAAACTTAATGCAAATACAAGAAATGATCATAAAGGGGGTCTACTACTTCTTGGAGAATTGATTTTTCCATCTCTTATTTCTTTTGGCCCTAGTCAGCTTTCCATTGCTATAATGAACTGCCTGAGATTATAAACTCATAAAGAGAAGAGGTTTATTTTGGCTCACAGATTTGAAGGTTCCAGTCCATGATCTATTGGCCCCATTGCTTTAGGCCTGTGGTGAAGCAGTACATCATAGTAGGAGCATCTTGTGGTGTAAAACTGAAGGGGAGGAAGGGACTGGGGTTTTACAGCCCCCCTAAGGATCTTCCACTCGACCCTGACTCTTAACAGTTCTAATGCCATCACTCTGAGGACCAAGAGTTTAATATGTGGACCTTTGGGGGATACCTACCCCAAACATAGCAGCCTCCAAGTGTCTCACATTTGGGTTCACCCAAATAAAAAGGCCAAATTATTATTTTCAATACTTACTCTGATTATGCTTCCAATGATCAGAAAGCCTCTCAGCAAGTCTCATCTCAAAGTTTCCTACCACCTCCCAATAACCCTGAGCTGGGGATACTTGAACCTTTGCAGACATTCCAGATCCAAACTATAGCAACTCAGTTTTAAGGGGCCTAGTTGAGGGGGGGGACTGAGTGATACGAATTCAGGAAAATGCCCTTACGGAGGGAAAGTTTCAAGTATGTGTTTTGTTTCTAAGAATGAACAGGACAGTTTGCCCCAGAAACTATATTAGTATAACATGTACAACAAGGGGAGGATCCAACCCAGTGTTCAGAAGCAGCCGCTAAAGGAGGAGCTCCATGCTGACAAGGGAGAGGCCTTCTGAAGAAGCAGAGTCAAGTAGCCAGTGTGGAGGGAAGATGAGCAGCCACGTGTCAGGGGTGCAAGAGAGCGCTTAGGAGGAACAAGCCACCTGCAACGAGAAAGAAGAGGGACTAAAAGGGAAACAACTTGGTATTCACTTGAGTACTTCACACAAATATGAGCATGAATGCTGGACTGCACATTCTACCAAAGATTCCTTTCAAGGTTGGTTGGGGACAGGAAGCTGGGATTCAGTCCCCTGCTCCTGCCGACTCTGTTCTTGTTCCCAGGCTGCTGTGACAGAGAAGATACTGGGCCTTAATCTCATAGACATCTTTCAAAGTCATAACACATCTCAGGTGGGAAAAAAATTCCAAGATGGAGCTATCTCTTTTTTTTTTTTTTAATCTTAGTATTTGGTAGTCGCTTAAGTTACTCTTTAGCTTTCTATAACTACTCCAATCTTCTTATTTATTTATTTATTTTTAAAAATTATAGGTGGATACAGTATCTTTATTTTTATTTGGTGCTGAGGATTGAAACCAGTACCTCACACATGCTAGGCAAGTGCTCTATCTCTGAGTCACAACCCCAGCCCTACAACTACTCCAATCTTCTATAATGTTTCAAGCACAATGCACTCACCATACATCTAATGCTGCTACTCTAAATGGCTCTGTTTCTCAAGGAAAGAAAGGCATAGGTATATCTGTGGTTATTTGCTTAGGCCACATCCGCAGAACCTAGAGAAAAGTCATCATTATCCTTCTCTAAACACTGCACTTTGACATCATGTGACTTCCCAAGACAAATCAGGGATTAAGTGGAAAATCTTATGAGATTAAAGGACACAGAAAGTCGAAGAAACATGATGAAAAGGATATAGGTTTCGTTTTTCACTTGCAGATGAGCAAACTGTCACACAGATTGTGAGTTTAGGTCATTTGCTTACTTGCTGTGTCTTGGGAAAATCAAGGGTGAGGCTTATTACCCTGTGACCTGAGTTTTCTTTTCCAAAAAGTTTGGAAATTATGTAGAATGCAAAGTCACCAAAAGTCCACATACAAATAAAAATGATTTCCTTATTGGCCTCCCTAAGAAAATTAGACAAATCTAAGAGATATTTTAGATGGACGGAATTTTAATATTAAAATCAGCTTGTAAGGTGAATAGAGTTTGAAAGGAAGAGCTAGCATTTCCACATCTGACTCAGGAAAGGCATGGATTAGACACAGCAGATCTGTGCTCTCACACAATTCAAACAAAACCTCTCCTCTCCCCTCAAGGGTGGGTTTGGGGACATAAGGTGACAAACACTGAAGCAATGGCAATGCCAAAAATAACACAAAGGGTGGATTAATGAAATGAGGATTATTATTTAACAGACTCAATATACCACAAGAATTGTTGCACTCTCACCTCAGGCTTGAGAAAAAAGAGCAGAGGGAGATTAAAGACAATTGTTAGATGAGATGGATGTTGAAGTCCTGTCCATGACACAAGGTTCCAAGTAGAGATTTTTTTTTTTTTAAAGTGAGCAGCACATTTACTAGTTCTTTGGTATTTTTTTCTTGCATTCATTTTTGTAAAATGTTAGTATTTAAGAGTATTTAAGATTTTTTTCGTTGAAGTATTAAAGCTATTCTTAGGTTCTTCATTTATTCCTGGTTTGTAGAGATAAGACTCTTAGGCAAAATATATATATATATATATATATATATATATATATATATATATATATATATATATATTCTAGCTTCAGAAAGCAGCATGTGAAACTCCTTTCAATAAGCTCCAGAAGGCAGTGAACCATGTCTGTCTCTTTCTTCTACTGTATATTTTATAGAAGGAAAAATGCTTGGTGATCCTGTATCAACCAGCATTCTCCAGAAGAATGGAGAATGGAAGGTATATGTAATTACAAGGACATCTATCAGGCTGGATTACACAGTCAGAGGCTGGATAGGTCAGAGAGCCCCACAAAGGCTGTCTACAGTCTTGAGAGCTGGGAAGATCAGCAGTTGCTCAGTCCAGGAAGCTAGAAGCTGGGCAGGGTTGTAGCTCAGTGGCAGAGCACTTGCCTAGTCTATGTGAGGCAGAGTTCGATCCTCAGCACCACATACAAGTAAATAAATAAAACAAAGGTATTGTGTCCATCTACAACTTAAAAGAAGAAGAAGAAGAAGAAGAAGAAGAAGAAGAAGCAGCAGCTGCTGCTGCTACTAGAAGCCTTAGAACCAGAAGGACCAATAATGCAACCCCAGTCCAAGGCTGAAGACATGAAGTCCTCTGGAGATTCCAAGTCCACATTCAGAAGCTAAAGAATCTGGTCTAATATTTGCAGGTGATGGCAGTACCCATTCAAGAAGACTCAAATAGGTGCATGTGCAAACTTTCCACTTCTGCTTTTTGTTCCATGCGGATCCCCAGCATATTGGACAATATGGCCCACATTCAGGCAGGTCTTTCCCCTCTTGCAGATCCTTGTACCAACTGTCTCTGCAAACACCCTCACAGACACACTAGAGGTGTGCTTTACCAGTTCTTTAGGTATTGCTCAATCCAGTCAGGTCGACAACCAGGATTAACCTCACATCCATCCTATTCAACACATCTCCAATCAAAGTTACAGCTTTCTCTGGATCCAATAGACTGTTTCCGTCAATTCTTCTAGGCCCCCCAAATGACTTTTTATTCTTTTCTCTTTTTAGTTATCAAAACCATCATTGTGTTCTCAGAACTCTACTTTCATAAAATCTGATTCCCCTCTTTACATTCCATTAGTCTCAATACCAATTTAAAATCTGAAAATTAGCTGGTCACAATAGTACATGCCTATAATTCCTGTGGCTTGGGAGGCTGAGGCAGGAGGATCACAAGTTCAAAGCTAGTCTCAGCAATTTAGAAAAGCCCTACACAACTTGGTAAGACCCTGTCTTAAAATAAAAAATAAAAAGGGATGAGGATGTTAAGTGCCCCTGAGTTAATCCTTGGTACCAAAAAAAAAAAAAATCTGCAAACCACTCTCTTCTGCCTATACTTCCCATTCTTCCCATTATCCCCCCAAAATCCCAGACACCACAGGGTTAATTAACCTAGGGGGATATTGAGATGAACACACTGTGAGGAGAATAATTTTCATTCTTCCTCAGAATAATGGCAGAGGGCAACTTCCCTAGGTATGGACAAAAGGAAGAGACCAAGTAAGCCAAGATGTCACTCATAGAAAAAAAATGTCAGTTTCTAATCACCACTGACAACCCTCATATTTTATTACTATTACTTGTAGATACACTCATGAAAATTGGCATTATGGATGAACAGATAAAGAAAATGTGGTATATATACACAATAGAATATTACTCAGCATTAAGAGAAAAAAATCATGGCATTTGCAGGTAAATGGATGGAGTTGGAGAATATAATGCTAAGTGAAGGAAGCCAATCCCAAAACCAAATGCCGAATGTTTTCTCTGATATAAGGATGCTGATTCACAATGGGAAGGTGGGGGGGGGGTGGAGCATGGGAAGAATGGAGGAACTTTAGATAGGGCAAAAGGGAGGGAGAGGAAGACAGGGAGTTGGGGTTAGAAAAGACGGTGGAATGAGATGGACATCATTACCCTAAGTACATGTATGAAGACACAAATGGTGTGACTCTACTTTGTGTACAACCAGAGACATGAAAAATTGTGCTATATATGTGTACTATGAATTGAATTGCATTCTGCTGTTGTACATAACAAATTAGAATAAATAAAACACAAAAAGAGAGTCAATGTGCCTTCATAAAGGGTAGTGTGGAAGCATATGCAGAATACCTTACCCATGCACAAGCTTAGTGTAAGAGGAACTCCTGGTAGCAGAAGAAAAGGAGGGCAGACAATCTCCACGGTTTGCAGAAAACAGGTAGAGCTAACTATAACTAATCATAAGGCCCTTAACAACCACAACACATGTTGTTCCAGAAAGACCTGTTACTAATGTGATCAAATATGAACTCCTTATTCTAGCACTCGACTTGACATCAAAATATCAAACCAGTCCCCTGAGATAGGACTTCTTACTCATTAACATGAGTCCTCAAGGGTGATCTCCCTCTAATCCAGATTTACACCTGGAATTACCTCTCCTGGACTCTCTCCTACCTACCTATATCCAAGGCCCATTTAAGCCCTACCTCCCAGGTGAAGACTTACATGAATGAAGGTCTCATTACCTCCCCACTTCTCTGACCTCCCCGGGCAGATACGGTCTGAATTCTCACCTGGCTCTTAATATACACATACTCCACTTTTAGACATTTTCTTTGTATCTTCATGTCCCAGATAAAAATCACTAGTTCCTTAATTTCAAGTTCTAAGGTTGTAATTAGGTATAAGTCTAATGGCACCTACTTCACGACAGATGGTGAATATCAGCATTTCCTGATTACTGAGCCACTATCAGATGCTTGAGTTGGTAGAATGAAAAATGTCTCAGTTCTAGTGATGATTAGTAGAAACTAGCACTTGTTTAAAGACTTCAAAGTGAGCATTCTCTGAGTAATAAACTCCGTCAGTCAGACACTTTATAGCTCCAAAGTAATGGGTCTGCTGGAAGAAATTCCAGACTCAGTACCTGGATTTCCAGAAGCTGCCATATATATATTTTTTGTTTTTGGAATTTAACTTGAGAAGCCTAAGGGAGCTAGAACATTCACAAGACCTCTTTCTTAAAGAAAGGTAATCACATGAACAGTACTTTATATTCCACTTACATTGTCAAGTAGTCTTTGAACAACCTTGAGAGGTAGAGTGGTAAGTTATTAAAGACCAAGGGGCAGAGAAGATTAACTTTTTTCCACTCACTCTCAATTAAGGAACATCACATATTTTCTATTTCTTCTTGGATACCTGGACACTGATCATAGGATTTTATAATACCTGAGAACTCGGTCTCCAGAATGCCTAGACCTAACCAAAAAAAAAAAAAAAAAAAAAGCTGAAAACTTCCTCCCTGGCATTCTGTAACCTCTCCAAAGCCCTCGTTCTCTCCTGGGCACCCAGTCTTTTACATCAGCCAAGTCCAGAGGTCTCAAGGGTCCCAAACCACCACCTTCACATGCCATGCATAATTAACGCTGCCAACCAGAAAATTACCTAAAAGCATGCGTGCCTTTATGCTACAGTTAGTAAACCAAGACCACTCAGGTTTTTCCAGTGCACAGCACTTTAGGATCCGCGAGGAGGCCTTCATTGGCTGGGTCATTTGGTGCTTTCCTGACAGCCCGGGACGCGGGATGGAAAGTCGCCCCTACGAGGGGAGGCCTCCACCACGACGGCTTCCTTTCCTCCTTCCTAATCCTCAGGCGGGCGTTTCCCCGCGCAGCGGCCTGGAGCGGGTGGAACCGCTTTTCCTCGCTCCACGTACCGGGCACAAGGACTGCAGTTTAAGCAAAGGGGACAGGGAGGCGTGGCTCTCAGGACTCCAGGGCTGCGTAGTGTTTCCTCTCAGGGACCTGCAGTCCTGCGAGGTCTTCCTTCGAAAGATGTCTTCGTCGTGACATTACGTAAACCAGTTCCAACTTGGAAAGTTAGCAAGAAAGAAGAGAGGGAGAGAGGAGAGAGGAGAGAGGAGAGAGAGAGAGAGAGAAAAGAGAGAAAGAAAGAAGGAAAGAAAGAAGGAAGGAGGGAGGGAGGGATGGAGGAAGGAAAGAAGAAAAGAAAAGAAAAGAAAGAAAAGAAAAAAGAAAAAGAAATCCCTACACGGGAGCCACACCGGCTTTCCCTGGCCGCCCAGCGGCCGCACACTCTCTTCTCGCTTCAGCCGGCCGGAAGTGGGAAGGGGCCGCCGGCGCGCAGGGGGCGAAACTTGGTCTCCCGGCAACGGCCTCGGCGATTGGCCAGACCGTCTGCTGCCACAGCCAATGGCCAGGCGCTTTGCCAACGCTCGGCACCGCGACTGCGGCTGCGCGGGAGATTCAAATCGGCGGTGCTACTAGCTTTCGTTGTCTGTGGTCCTGCAGCCGGCCTGCGTCCTCTCGCCATGGATAACCCTGAAAATGTCTTTCAGTGAGTGTCCGGCTAGTGGGGTGTGGGCGCCGCGAGCTCATGATCCCCGACTCTGCGCCCCTGAGGGGGCTGGGACAGTTAGGGGTATGGCCCTCCGCCCCTGGGCCCTCGGCACGGACCTGCCTGTGTTCCTGGTCTGGGCCCCCCTCGCCTTAAGGCTGCGAGCCACTTCCGAGTCACCGAGTAGAGGGTGGTCCCACTGAGACCCTGGCGACTCGAGATCTGCGGCCATGCCGACCGTTTAGGGGCATTGCGGCAGCTTGGGAGGCCCTTGGAGGTCTTGCTGTTCCTTAAGGAAACCTATCCGTGGGCTTGGGGCGCCGCTGTGGGAGGAGAGTGTCCAGTCCACCAAAACCCCGCCCTGCGTGTCTTAAGTCACTCATTTAAAAATTATACGACAGAGGGAGAGAATATACAATAGCTCTCTTACTCATAATCCTACTGCTCTTTTAAAAAGTCTTTAGTACACAGCACTTAAACTGATCTATTCCGTCCCGCCAACGGTTGACAAGTTCCCATGGCCTGTGTGACTTGCCCAGCCGGTGATTAAAAAAAATTTTTTTGATACGGTTAAATCATATGTGGCAGAAGTAAAACGGGGTTAGTTTTACCAGATATTTGGGGATCACAAGACCGAGGTTGTCAATATACTCAAAACAAAAATCTTTTAAGACTTTTTCTTTGGAAGTCCTATTCCTCTACCCCCATTTTTAAAGGGAAATCTGTATTTCAGCCCTTATTTTGACTTTCTAAAGACTAATTTGCTCTAATGAACGGGTTGATTTATTATTAGTGTATTTAAGCCATTTTCCTGGAGAATGTGGTTGGTGTGAACATGAATTACTTTGGGCAAAGGTTATGTTTATTACACATTTTGGAGGAAGAGTCCTGGCATTATAGGGATTTGTTCCTCTGTTATGAGGCATGAGAAAGATTCAAATTTACAAATAATCATTTTTAAGGTTTAAAAATAGATAATATATTTGTATGGTTTTAGAAAGATTTGGAAAGTATTCACTGACAATTCCTGTACCTGTCTACTCTCACCCTATCATATGTATCCTTTGTTTATTTATTTATTAGTTTTTTTTCAAGCGATTCTTCTTAGACATATAAATACTTAACGTTATTAAAGTGTATATATATGTATGTATATGTATGTGTCTGTATGTGTACATTTCCTGCCTTCATCTCACATGAAATGTAGCAGAGCAATTCCATTCTTTTTTTGCCTAAGATATCCTTGGAGATTTCTATCAATACATAGCACTCGTTTTTTAAAAATTTTTTAGACAACTGTTTAATATTGCATATACCATAATTGATCCAAAAATCCTCAGTGACAGACACTTGGGTTGTTGACAATATCTTGCTGTTACAAACAGTGTTGTAGTTAAAAAAAAATGTACATATGGCAATGGTATTTTGCATATACCCAGATGTATCAGTTTTCTAGATTCCTGAAAGTGTTTTTCCTGGATGAAGAGCAAATCCATCTGAGATATTGGTAAGATACCTACAAGCAAGATTTGAGTGTGCCTGCTTCCATTTCTTACCTGTATACTTTTGTTGTGTTTAAAATTTTTGTTTTGCAAAATCTATTGATTAAGTTGTATCTTATTGACAGTGAATTTCTCTTATGAGAGAGGTTTAACATCTTTTCAAGTTTAAGAGCCATTTGTATTTCTTTGTGAAATGCTTTTTAATCCCTTTGCTCATTTAAAAAATTGGGTTTATAACTTTGCTTCTCAATTTTTAGAAGTCCTTTTGTTTTTCCAGTTTATCATTTCTCTTTTGACTTGGAAAGTTTTAAAAAATTTTGTTTATTTGAGATGTAGAAGCATTTCATTACTATATAGTTGAACTTTTCTGGCTTTTCCTATCATGGCTTCTGGATTTTTAGTCTTAAGACACAATGATTTCATTTGTCTGTGGAGGTGATAGCTAGAATAAAGTATAGTTTAAGATTCTCTACTTTCTGAGGGTCCTTAATTGAGTGTGTGGAATAAATTGACAATAAATAGATTAATAAGGGGAAAGGTATACAGATTTTATCCTGTGCAAGACCCTGGGAGCATCAAAATAAAAAACAGAAGGGAAATGAGGAGTTAAGGTGGACTTAGAGAAAATCAATCTGTTTACCTTGCTAATATGAATTCATGCAAGTTTTTCTTAGAATAGTTTTTCAGAGCCATTTCTGCCTGCAATTCTCTGAATATCCACCTTGAAATATGCCAAAGAAGTATTTTGAGGTGGGTGTTCTTGTCTCTTACCAAAGTATTGCTTTAAAATCCCTTTTTTTTAAAAAAATCTAATGATTTCTCAAATAGCAAACCTAGGAGACCTTCTCATCTTGACTCATACCCAGAACACAGCCCCATCAGGAAGTCCTTTCCTCGCCCTAAGAGAGGTGCCAGATTCCCCACATGTAGTCCAACTCACCACCAGTCACCAGGGTGTTTCAGTAGCTTCCTATCCCTACCATCTTCTCATGGAGGAAGGAAGACTTTTAAAATGCAAATTAGAACTTCCCCAGCTTATCACACTAAAGCCACACTGGCTCACTTTCTGTTCCTGGAAGAGGCTGGTTCCTGAAGTTCTCTCAGCCTTGACGGTTTTCTCCCAAGATAGCTCTGTGGCTTTCTGGTGGTATCCCGTCAGTGCCCTCAGAGGCAGGCCTTCCCCGTCCACCCTTCCTGAAAATAGTAACTCTTACCCCTTCTATTTGGTTTGTTTTTTCTTCTTGGTACTTAATGTAACCTGACACTATTTGATTTCTTTTTGCTTGTTTGCCCCACGAGCACCTGAACTGCCACAAGAGTTTTGCTTTGCTTGGTTGATTTTTTTTTTTTTTTTAAAGATGTGTTTGGGTATTTGGAAGTCAGGGAAACAGTTCTATGGGAATTCTAGTGACTGATTCATGAAAACTGCCAATCACCTTTTCTTCCTCAGGAACTTTGTGTTACATTGGGGCCCAGGAAATGAACTCTATCTAGAGTGTCCAGTTGTGGAATCTTGTTTATCCACCTGCTGGCAAGCCCTTATTGGATCTTATTCCAACTCAGTCTCCGCTGTACTCCTGGAAAGCAAGAGAAGGGATCTGAGCAGGGTCTAGCTTATATCCCACTGTTAGGAGAAGGGGCAGCAAGTTTCCAGGCACTGACCCTCAGGGTGGTTAACACCCCTGAGGACCAGGGACAGAAGCAGGAGACCCTGGGATAGAGCTAGGGATAAACTTTCCTCTGGAAAAATACTGACTGTTTTGAGTTTTTTGGCCACCTCTGAGAGCTCTTTTAAATTTTATATAGCTTTTAGGTTGGTATTTAAGGTTTCTATTTTAAGGTATATAAATCACATATATATTATATTATATAATACAATATATAGATATATGATAAGTATTTAATATAAACATAATATATGATATAAATCATATATAATTAAATATTTTGCTCTTATAAATTATCCATAATTTTCATGTGCATTCTTTTATTTGTTCTAGAATGTTTGAAGCCCATATGCAGAGCTACAAAGGAAATGACCCACTTGGTGAATGGGAAAGGTTAGCATTTGGATTTGAGGGGTAGGGGCATTGTTTTTGTTTTTTCCTTTAAACCAACTATATGTTGTACTATGGAAAATTAACATTATCCATATTTTTCTAGCTATATGCAGTGGGTAGAAGAGAATTTTCCTGATAATAAAGACTACTTGATAATGCTACTAGAACATTTAATGAAGGAATTTTTAGTTACGAAGAGATACCACAATGACCCAAGATTCATCAATTATTGTTTAAAATTTGTGAGTATACTTTCATATCGATAATCAAATCTGTAATCATGTTGAGCTTTTGTTTTTTTGACCTATATTTTAAGATCTTTTAGACTGCCTTTTATTTTAATTTCTTGTTTCCAGTCATAACTTTTTAAAAGAGATGTGTATAGCCTTGGCTCTGTATAGTGAATCATTGATTCAGTTTTTAAATTCTCCTTTATTTCAAGTTTGTACATGTTCCAACATGGAATAGAAACCAAAAAAGTAAAAGAGGGTTTGTTGGGTAGAAAACGTGATGAGCAGGAAACTCCCAGGTGCCAGGAGAGCTCCAGGGAGTAAACAGTGGGGAGCATTCTGGCTCTCAGAAACTACACTTAGTACTAAGGGGAGAATGAAGGCTCAGGCCTGAAGATTGCATCTCTTCGACCTGGAAGAGTAAAAAGCAAATCCTTCTAGTATTTAATGAAAACCAAACTATACTGTCTCAGGTAATGGGGAAGACACTTTGGTAATAATGCACTTTAAAGGAGACAAATCTACTTGATGACTTCACTCTATTTTGGGGATTTAAAAAACAAAATCAAAAAGAGATACTCTGAACTCCATCTGTTCTGAATTGAATCAAATGTATTTGATGGCAATTTTAGGAAACATGGCAGGGCTTTATTTCCCTTAGAAATAAATACCACATTTCAGCAATTTGCATTGACTATCCTATCCTGATTAAATAACCAGTTTTACAGTTATTTGGGGTACTTCTTGAACATTTTGATTTGGTCAGAAATTATCTCTAAAATACTTACTTACAAAATATTTTAGTTCCATTTTCTGAGGCAGTGTGATTGAATTGATTTATTTCTTGTGCTGCTTACTGAAAGATCAAGGGGATGTATTGTGTGATAATTTTGGTTACTGTGATTTTTCTCTTATTTCTCCTTATTTTATCCTGTTTTCCCTTATAGCTAGGCCCTCAGAACCTCTGCATAATGCTTCAATTTTAAACCAAATGGTACCATCAAAATCAAGTCAAGGAAAGAACTCAGCCTCTATCTCTAAGAATCAGGTAATGATGACTATTATAGGTTGTACAGAAACTAGGAGTGGTATTGAACGGTCCTCCTGGCTCCTTTCTGTATCCACCTTGGCATCTCTTTTCTTTAACCTTGTTTCCTGTGACTTAACATCCATGTCAGCTGCCCGTTCCCATGTCAGCTTTCTGGGCCCGTGGCCATCTAACCTAAATTTATACTCAACTCACAAATATAACTTGTTATGGGACCTAAGGGCCCCCTCCATAAACCTCTCCTGTTCACTTCCTCCCCAGCAGTTTTTCTCCTACCAAGATCCTCTTCCTCCTTGTTCTGCTTCCCTCTTTCATAGGCCCAGGATCCCTACCTTGATTCATACCCAACTGGAGCCAGTTTAAAAACCCAGAGCTTCAGCTGTTGGCATCCACAACCTCAGTAATACCAGAAGAAATTTTTAATGGATTTTTTTTTAAAGGTTTATGGGCTCTTTTTGTTGCAAAAATTATACTACCAATGATGATGCAAACTAAAGCTTTAGCCATTAACTGAAATTTTACCAAGAACATGTAGAAATCTACTGGAGATTAAGAAGCCTTTCTACTCATATATTGTCATATTGATTTATGAGGTAATTTGTGTGAAGTTTTCTTTTCAGTAAGTTAATGCTTCTGTTTGTTTTCTGTATTTTAGGGTTCAGAAGTGTCTGGAGCAATACCTTCAGCTTGTGATAAAGAGTCAAATATGCAAGTACAATCATTGCATAGTTCTATTACTTAGTTTCTTTCCAGAATTATTTCCATACACTGTTGTAAGTGATGTGTTTTCCCCTGTAGGGAACAAAGGGTGATCGTGATTTCTAAATCAGAGTGCTCTGTGCCCTCATCTTCAGCAGCCAGAGCTGATGTTCAACAGGTCGTTATGTATTGGAAGGAAAAGCTTATTCATGGAGAATCAGAATTTTCCTTTGAAGAACTGAGAGCCCAGAAATACAATCAACGGAGGAAGCATGAACAATGGGGTATTTGGTCTTATAGTCTTATATTTTGAGTTGTTTTTATGTCAGTTAAAATAATGAGTAATTACATTTTTGGTCAAATAATTGACTATGCTGAAAGACTTCAAAAAATGTCTCTAGCTCGTCCTGTCAGAAGCCTAGCGGTCTCTGTTAAACACCAGCATAGCAGCTATGTTTGTTCAAGACTTGTATTCACGTATTGACAGCCGAGCCCATGGCTGAACCAGCCCTGAGCTAGATATTCATGCCAGTGTCACCTTAGCCTTAGTGAAATAGTATTTTAAATGTTTTCAATATTATCTGTATGGAGTTGAACTTCTGTATACAGTTATTCTAAAGCTGTAAGTCATTTGTACTGTGAAAGGAACTGAAGTTCAGAAGAGATTTTCCAAGTTCTGCACCTACTACAAACAAAACATGCTGAAGGAGACCCCTGATCAAAGTGTTGTCTTAGGGGTTAGGGTTAGGGTTTGTCATAGAGACTGCAGAGTAGACTGAGATTTGCTCCCTACAGGGAACAGGGTGTGCCTTAATACCAGCATTTGCACTTGGCTCTTGCTATAACCATGTGGAAGATGGACCCTTGCTCCACTTGGGACTTTTATACTGTCTATAGTGTTGGACCATATGCACTCCGTGAGCCTTTTTTTTTTTTGCTCATTATTTTTCATATTTGGTCAACAACAAAAAGTCAGTCAGTATTCTTGGAGGATCCATTTTGAGTTATGCCTGGATAATTTTTTCCTTCACATGCCACAGCCTGAAAGTGTCCAGCCAGAGTCTACTTTGTCTCATGAGCCAGTTTTGGGCTGTGTGACTGACAGCATGCTTGATGCCCCAGCTCTTTTACTTTTACTTCCTAGAGAATCGTATCTTTTTTAAAAACTGAAATGATCAATTATTTTCAAATGATTAGCACAACCCCAATTGTTTTATGAGAAGCATTTAATAAGATACTGTGCTAGACCAGGTAGACTTGATCATCATAAATTTTTGTAACTTATACTCTGAATTTAATAGTTACTGTGCTAAGGGCATATAAAGATTGTAAATATGGAAAAGACTAAAAAATGTTGCCATCTTAAAATAGGACTTGCCATCTTAAAATTGGACTTTATCCATTTGTTATGTATTCCTCTGATGAACTGAATTTAAGCTTTGCATATAAACCTTTTTTTTTTTCCCTTAAGTAAATGAAGACAGACATTATATGAAAAAGAAAGAAGCAAATGCTTTTGAAGAGCAGCTATTAAAGCAGAAAATGGATGAGCTTCATAAGAAGTTGCATCAAGTGGTGGAGCTGTCCCAGGAGGACCTGCCCAGTGTCCAGGAAAAGCCTAAGGTACAGACATGCTCTTACCTGGGCGTCCTGTGCCCAGCGGTGAGGATTGTTGGCTCTCTAGGCCCTGTTTTAGAGTTAATTCTAGCTAGTAACTTTCCAAAATTTAAAATTGTGTGATTCAGAAAGACATTCAAATGAAGAATGAACAAAGGAATTTAGAGAATAAAGGGCTGATGTTTCATGTATGTGTGTGTCCATGCTTATATATTCACACATTAGCACTTAGTGTCCTTTTTCTGGCTTTCATACAATGACTATAGACTTCCAATAATGTGTCATCTAGACATATTTCTGTTTGCCATTGTCTTGTGTGGGAAGAAGAAATAGGGATGAATATTACAGCCACATATTTTCTTGAAATTATTTATGAATGGGAGAGATTGGGAATAATTTAAGCTATATTACATTTGCTTAATCTTCCACATTGTATATGTCTGTCTATGACATAGGATACTTTAAAGGTATAGCTTATTTAAATGCATGTTTTTAAAATGATAGAAAATTCATGACTGCAATGATTTTTTTTTAATATTGAATGAAAGTTGGGTGTGTGTGTGTTTTATATATATATATATATATATATATATATATATATATATATATATATATATATATATATATACAAAATCTATGCCAGAACATTCACTAGATATAAGTATGTATACCCAATTAATTATGGGGAGCCACTCTGAATGATTTGCACCTTCCATCCTGGAGCCGAGAGGCTTTGACCAGTCACTACATCTTATAGTGACGTGGACATTGCCCCTGTCCAGGAAGTTGAGGGCGTGCCTTCAGATGTAGGTGTGTTGCTCCATGGCCCCTTGGGTTGAATTACACTCATCTGTCCCTTGTAACCCTGCCCCTTCTGGCCTTTTTTGGATGGAACTTTCTAAGAATAAGGGTCCCCCCCAATAAAAGCCCACTTCCGAATGTGCTTGCTCTCTCTCGACAGCCTCTCATGACTTTCTCTTGCTCCCCCATTTGGGGAGCCTGAGGCCGAGAGCAGAAAAGCCGTGTCCTGAAGCTTGTTTAAAGGTAAAGTGTGTGTCTGTGTTTTATTTGATGTCCCTGGAAATTCACACAAGTGACCTTAATTTCAGCTGCCCACACGGGTCGGGGGAAGACTCAAACATACATGAATATCCACAAATGTTCTTATTCAATGCTAATTGCTGAAGTTTATCTTTTTTCCAGATATATGCTATGCATGAGCACACATAAAAATGAACACAGTTGAATTTTCCATATAAATAAGACTTATTTTCTGCTTTTTCTACAAACATATCTTATAGATCTTTCAATATTACTGCACAGAGACCCAGTTTACCCACTGCAGCATGGTCTTCTGTCATACTTACAGCAGGGCAGGTACCAACATCATACAGAGACTGTTACAAACATGATACAAGATTGTTTCTCTAGAAAAGATGGAAGTACAACTGTTGCCTTTGAAGTTTGTGCACCTAAAATACTGTCCTCTAAAAAATTTCATTTTACCTCATATCAATAGTATATAAAATTAGTTGTTTCTCACATACACTTTGATAATGTTAGTTATCCTAAGTATTTTCAACCACCTGTTTCTTTAATTACAAGTGGTACTGGACATTTTTAATTGATTTAGTGGCTTTTTGTCTTCTTTTTTCTTTAAATTGACCATAAAACCAGGTGTGGTGGTACACATCTAAAATCCCAGTGATTCCAGAGACAGAGACAGGAGGATCACAAGTTCAAGGCTGACCTCAGCAACTTAGGGAGACTCTGTCTCAAAATAAAAAGGGCCGGGGGTATGACTCAGTGGTTAAGCACCCATGGGTTCAATCCCTGGTACCAATCAAATAAATTGACTTTGATGGATTTGTCTATTTTTCTATTGGGTTTTTTCATTTTTAATGTTTATTTCAATTTTTATATAATTTGTGTTTTCCCTTGATAGATATAAGCAATTGTTAAAATAATTGTCACATTGTTTTGTTTTTATGTATTTTCTTGCTACTTATCAGTCATCTATCCCCCAAATTCTGAAGAAACTTAAAATATTCATCAATCACATCCAATACATCAGATGCACTCCCATTCCCTTTTCTTGGCCAGATGTCTCCCAGAGCCTCTGAGGAGTGGTTCTTCCTGCTTCTCTCTGGTGGTATATCCCTGATTCACATGCCATTGCTTTTCCTTAAGGTCCCCATTTTAAAGGTACACAATCTCTCATAGCTTTTTTAAAAAGCATGTATGAGGGGTTAAGTTTTTGAGATCTCTTGCTTGTCTAATGGTGTCTTTGTTCTACCCTCACACTGGTTGATGATTTGACTAGAACTGTTCTAGGAAGGAAATCATTTTCCCTCAAGTCATTTTGGATTTTATGCAGTACTAGAGATTGAACCCAGGGTTACTTTACCACTGAGCTATACTCTCAGTGCATTTTCTGTTGGTTTGCTTTTGATCTTGGAACAGGGTCTGTTAAGTTGTCCAGGCTGGCCTTGACCTGGCAATCCTCTTGCCTCAGCCTCCCTTAGAGTTTTCAAAGGCATTGCCCGTTGCCTTTTGGCTTCTACCATTGGTATTGGAAAGTCCTGGATCATTCTGACTCTGGGTTTTACAAATGTAATCCCTGTTGTTCTTGGGAAGCGTGTTGTAACAAAACAAATGTGATGCACAGCTCTGTCCCTCCATCATACTCAGTACTCTAAGGGTCTGGTCCTCCAGGTCCCTTTATAGGATTTTCCTGTGTAGAGGTGGCATGAAGATGTACTTTCCAAAATGAATTGCCAGTTGTCCATAAATCATTTATTGACTAGCTCGGCCCGTTTATTCGAAATATCTTTATCACATACTAAGTTTTTATATTACAAAATCCATTTCTAATATTTGTTTTAGTCACTATCTCTCTTCTTTATACATATGTATATATTTTTTTACTCTTTTATTGATTTTTTTTAAATACATGACTGCGGAATGCATTACAATTCTTATTACACATATAGAATACAATTTTTCTTATCTTTGTATATAGAGTATGTTCACGCCAATTCATGCCTTTATATATGTACCTTTTTTGCATTACAGTTCTTATTGCACATATATACCACAATTTTTCATAAATGTTTATATATAAAGTATGTTGACACCCAATTCGTGTCTTCATACATGTACTTTGGATAATGATGTCCATCATATTCCACCTCCCTTGCTAATCCCCTGCCCCCTCCCTTTCTCCAATTGCCAAAAAATCAAATGAGGAGGCTGACTTATAGTGGGGTAGGGAAGGGGAGCATGGGAGGATTAGGTGAATTCTGGATAGAGAAGAGGAGTGAGAGTATATCTCTTCTTGATCTTTCCATATTGTATATATGCTATAGCTTTCCTATTTTGCTATCTGGTAGAGAAAGTCTCTGATTATTCTTTTTAAAATATTTCCTTCAGAACTGAATATTGGTCAAGCATCTCTGGAATCTGGAAAGCTCCCAAATCTGAAACTTTTTTAGTGTCATGTCCCATTCTCAGAAAGTTGTGGATCTGAGAGCATTTCAGATTGCAAATTTTTGAATAAGGGATACATGCTTAACTAGTCTATGAAAATATTCCCAAAATCTGAAAAATTTTGAAACCTGACACACTTCTAATTCCAAGCATATTATATAAGCAATATGTATGTAAACCTGTATTACAATTATTTTTTTCTGTTCTTCTATTTATTTTTTATTTTTATTTTTTATTATTAGTTGTTCAAAACATTACATAGTTCGTGACATATCATATTTCGTACATTTGATTCAAGTGGGTTATGAACTCCCATTTTTACCCTGTATACAGATTGCAGAATCTCATTGGTTAGACGTCCACGTTTTTATATATTGCCATACTAGTGTCTGTTGTATTCTGTTGCCTTTCCTATCCTCTACTATCCTCCCTCCCCTCCCATCTTCTCTCTCTACCCCATCTACTGTAATTCATTTCTCTCCCTTGTTTTTTTTTACCCTTTCCCCTCACTTCCTCTTATATGTAATTTTGTATAACAATGAGGGTCTCCTTCCATTTCCATGCAATTTATCTTCTCTATCCCTTTCCCTCCTACCTCTCATCCCTGTTTAATGTTAATCTTCTTCTCATGCTCTTCCTCCCTGCTCTGTTCTTAGTTGCTCTCCTTTTATCAAAGAAGACATTTGGCATTTGTTTTTTAGGGATTGGCTAGCTTCACTTAGCATAATCTGCGCTAATGCCATCCATTTCCCTGCAAATGCCATGCTTTTATCATTTTTTAGTGCAGAGTAATACTCCATTGTGTATAAATGCCACATTTTTTTTAATCCATTCATCTATTGAAGGACATCTAGGTTGGTTCCACAGTCTAGCTATTGTGAATTGTGCTGCTATGAACATTGATGTAGCAGTATCCCTATAATGTGCTCTTTTAAGGTCTTTAGGGAATATGTAGATTGGAGCTTACTTTTTCTTCTATCAGACACAGAGTCTCTGATTTGATATCAAGCTCCTTGATCCCTTTTGAGTTAACTTTTGTGCATGGCGAGAGAAAAGGATTCAGTTTCATTTTGTTGCATATGGATTTCCAATTTTCCCAGCATTTGTTGAAGATGCTATCCTTCCTCCATTACATGCTTCTAGCCCCTTTGTCAAATATAAGATAGTTGTAATTTTGTGGATTGGTCTCTGTGTCCTCTATTCTGTACCATTGGTCCACCCGCCTGTTTTGGTACCAGTACCATGCTGTTTTTGTTACTATTGCTCTGTAGTATAGTTTGAAGTCTTGTATCGCTATACCGCCTGATTCACTCTTCCTGCTTAGAATTGCTTTTGCTGTTCTGGGTCTTTTATTTTTCCATATGAATTTCATGATTACTTTGTCTATTTCTACAAGAAATGCTGTTGGGATTTTGATTGGCATTGCATTAAACCTATAGAGAACTTTGGGTAATATCACCATTTTGATGATGTTATTTCTGCTTATCCATGAACAGGATATATTTTTTCATCTTCTAAGATCTTCTTCTGATTCTCTATTTAGGGTTCTGTAGTTTTCATTGTATAAATCTTTCACCTCTTTTGTTAGGTTGATTCCCAAGTATTTTATTTTTTTTTTGAGGATATTGTGAATGGGGTGGTTGTCCTCTTTTCCATTTCAGAAGATTTGTCGCTGATATACAGGAATACCTTTGATTTATGTGTGTTGATTTTATATCCTGCCAGTTTGCTGAATTCATTTATTAACTCTAGTAGTTTCTTTGTAGACCCTTTTGGGTCTGCTAGGTATAGAATCATGTCAACCGCAAATAGTGATAATTTAAGTTCTTCTTTTCCTATTTTTATGCCTTTAATTTCTTTCGTCTGTCTAATTGCTCTGGCCAGTATTTTGAGAACTATGTTGAACAGAAGTGGTGAGAGAGGGCATCCCTATCTTGTTCCAGATTTTAGAGAATGCCTTCAATTTTTCTCTGATCAGAATGATGCTAGCCTGAGGCTTAGCATACATAGATAGCTTTTATAATATTGAAGTATGTTCCTCTTATCCCTAGTTTTTCTAGTGTTTTGAACATAAAGGGATGCTGTACTTTATTGAATGCTTTTTCTGCATCTATTGAGATGATCATATGGTTTTTATCTTTAAGTCTGTTGATGTGGTGAAAAACATTTATTGATTTCCATATATTGAACCAGCCTTGCATCCCAGGGATCAATCTTACTTGATCATGATGCATGATCTTTTTGATATGTTTTTGCATCCGATTTGCCATAATTTTATTGAGGATTTTTGCATCTAGGTTCATTAGATATTGGTCTGTAGTTTTCTTTCTTTGAAGTGTCTTTATCTGGTTTAGGAATCAGGGTGATGTTGGCCTTGTAGAATGAATTTGGAAGTTCTCCCTCTTTTTCTATTTCCTGAAATAGCTTGAAAAGTATTGGTATTAGTTCTTCTTTAAAGGTTTTGTAAAACTCTGCTGTATATTCATCTGGTTCTGGGCTTTTCTTAGTTGGTAGTCTTTTGATGGCTTCTTGAACAGAAGTGGTGAGAGAGGGCATCCCTGTTTTCCTCAAATGATATTGGTCTGTTTAGGTTGTGTATATCCCCCGGACCCAATCTGGGCAGATCATATGACTTAAGAAATTTATCGATGCCTTCACTATCTTCTATTTTATTGGAGTATAAGGATTCAAAATAATTTCTAATTATCTTCTGTATTTCTGTAGTGTCTGTTATGATATTGCCTTTTTCATCCTGTATGCTAGTAATATGAGTTCTCTCTCTTCTTCTCTTCGTTAGCATGGCTAAGGGTCTGTCGATCTGATTTATTTTTTCAAAGAACCAACTTTTAGTTTTATCAATTTTTTCAATTGTTTCTTTTGTTTCAGTTTCATTGATTTCAGCTCTGATTTTAATTATTTCTTGCCTTCTACTACTTTTGCTGTTGTTTTGCTCTTCTTTTTCTAGGGTTTTGAGATGAAGTGCGAGATCATTTATTTGTTGTTTTTTTCTTTTTTTAAGGAATGAACTCCAAGCAATGAATTTTCCTCTTAGAACTGCTTTCATTGTGTCCCATAGATTATGTTGTGTCTGTTGGGATAGAGGGAGTAAGAAGGAGAGAAACAAATAACAAGGAAAGAAAGAGAAAAAAGAGAGAGGGAAAAAGAAAATAAGAGAAAAAAAATAAAAGGGGGGAGGGAGGTGGGGCATATGGAATTCCTCTATATTATATTATTCTGGTGACTCAGTTGTTAAAGACCTTTTTCATGCACAATTCTTGGTTTCACATATGTTGAGGTTTTGAGGACCAGAGTGGGAAGGGTAGAGGAGACTGGATGAATGGATGAAAAGAGAGAGAGAAGATAAAAAAAGAAAGAAAAAAAAATGCCTCTCAGAACTCTGTTTTCTTTTCTTTCAGTTGGTGGCATTGTCAGTTCCTAGCTGGAGTCTCTGGGTTCAGGGTGGTGGTGGTAGTCAGTATGAGAGGACTTGAACTTCCACCTGTGGCCTCTCTACTCTTATTCTCTGAGATGTAAACCAGGTGCCTGATCCGCTGAAGAACCAAACTGGTAGCCATGCCCACCGGTTGTTGGGTTTTAAGGGTTGGTGGGATTTTCCAAGATGAGTTCCATCAGTTTTTCTCATAAGGTGTTTGATGAGGTAGGGGGTGTTGGGGAGACCTATGTTTTTCCAGAGCTCGGTCAGGTGACTGTATGGGCAGGCTGCTGGGCCCCTCCTCCAGTTGGGGTGGTCTGTCTACCTCGCTGGTGGGCGGCTGGGCCCCCTCTCCGGGCCTCGTGGTCTGCCTACTGTGCGGGTGGGAGGCTGGGCTCCTCCTCCCGTTGGGGTGTACAATTATTTTTGATCTGTACTAATTTAGTAGGTAAGGAAATGGTGTAAGTCGTTTTAAGTTATATTCTTTGATAACTAGTGTTATTGTTTAAAACAATATTCTAGACATTTGATGTTTTTCCTAACAATTTGTAAGGATACTTTTTGGGCAAGGAATTAACCCTTCTGTCTTTTAAGTTGGTAACATTAGTTCTAATCTATGTACTTGTGAGTAGAAAAACAAAGACCTTTAGTCTAATCCTTCCCACCATGAACCCTGTTTCTGAGGCAGTTCATATATACAGGAAGAGGACGCTGCCTATCAAGGGTAGTTTAAGAGAACACCATTGTGAGCGTTTGGTAACATTGATTTATTGTTTTTTTTTCCCTCAGTTTAATAAAGAGAAACAAGACACTTCTTAAATACTGATATGACTGCAGAGGCTGGTTATTTTTCAATGGTTAGAAGTGTGAGTGGCACTCACAGCCAGGGTTGGAAGCAACAAAGCATTCGTTATGTTTTAGAGTGGTCTTTTTTCGTCACTGTTGAAAATTTCCAGGTGTTTTAAAGCACCTGGAAGGATAAGGGTCACATGCTTTGAAAGCTCTAATACTTGATAATAATATTCTGGTCTTTGTGGTTTATTTTTGTTCCTTTGTTTGTCTGGCATGAAAGGTGAATTCAGCATGTGTGGGGCTAGGCACAGGTGCTCAGTGGGAACTTGGTGCTCGATGTCTTCCGTCACTCAATCAGCAAACCCCAAAGAACTTGGGCGAGAAGCCCGGAGAGGTGCCTCCTGTTGTTCCTCCTGCGGCAGATGCTGTTCCTCCTGCTTTGGTGTCCCCAGCAGTGTGCCAGAGCATAGCTCCTCCTACTCCTCTGACAGCCCAGCCAGTGACAGAGTCCAGGTAAGTCAAAGCCAGACCTGGAGATGAGAGTGGTAAATGGCATCTGTCAGCTTCTTTTTTATGACCTGCAGTATCAAGAGCATTATGTAAGAGATGGGGTATCTCTATTAAAAAATGTTTTTCTTGCAGTACTGGAAATTGAACCTGAGGGTGCTTTATCGCTGAGCAACATCCTCATCTCTTTTTTGGTTTTGTTGTTCCTGAGAGTATGTACTAAGCTGCTGAGGCTGGCCTCAAACTTGGGCTTCTCTTGGCTCAGCCTCTTGAATAGCTGGGTTTACAGGTGTGTGCCACCATACCCAGCTAAAATGATTTACATGAATATGTTGTTGAAAAAAATTATCAAAACATTGAGCCCAAAATTTTCAAACATGTATATTTTATACTTCTTTAGAGGGATCTATCCTTCTTCTAGATTTTAGATTTGTTTGTCTTCATACTTTTCTTCTGAATTATAAATTAAAATTTCCTGAAACTCAAGTCGCTCTGTATTTGAAGAATAAACACCTATAGTTGGAATTGCCTTTTGCCTCCTGGCTGTGGCCAAGGCCTGCAGGGGACATTACTCCAGGCAGTGGCTGGCATGCCCTCTTACTCCTTTTGTCCTCCCACGGAGCAGTATGGGATTGACTTTTGTGACTCCATGTCACAAGCCACCTCCACACTATTGTGAAAGTTTTTTCCCCAATTTTGAGAGTTTTCTGGGCTTCAGATATTAGAATTAATGTCACATCACTTGTTGTGTTTGTTTTTATCTTCAGTCACTTTGACTGTCTTGCAACTTGTGATTTGATATGATATTGTTTAATTAAAAGTGCTTTGTGCTTTTTACTTCACATTTTAATGACATTCCTTAAGGGAATCCTGGGCCAATATGAGGCCAGGCCTCTGCCCCTAGTGTACTTAACCACAGCTTTAATGCAAGTGGTTTGCATAGCTTTCTTATCTTTGTTGGTAGCTATTGTTTTAAAATCTGGATGTTAGCCTGAGGCTGTGGGCTCATCAGAAAGGTATTCGCTCAGCTGAAGCACATTGGTGCCTCCACCTTGTTGGGCATCAGTGCCCAGTCAGCCCCTTATGCTGTACAGCAAATGAGCCCATTGGAACTAGGAAGCCATTGTCCTGTCCTGCCACAAGGAGGGCTGGTTGTTGTGGTGCCGAGACACAGAAGTGACACGACATACTAGTGTTCCATGCCTGGCCTTTATCTGTAAGAGTGTTTTCCTCAAAAAGAACTGAAGAGAAAAAACATTTCATTTATTTACACCGTGGATCTAAGCAGCTCCATCTGTGTTTCAGCAACAGGCTGTGATTGTTGACCAGCTTCTTTTACTATTATTTCTTGAGAGTTAATGAGAAACTCTCTTGTAAGACATGTTGATTCTTGTGTGTCTCAGGGTTTTCTCTTCCAGATGTATGAGTCAGAGTGCTCATGGATTCCAGCCACAGAGTGGAGCAGAGACCAAAGAAGGTGAGCTTCATGGGGGTTTCTTCATTCTGGCCTGCTGGGGCACACTCCTTGGGCTGTACTGGGGCTATGGGACAGGAAGCTTTCTGACCTTATTAAACCTAAGCATTAGGAATCCTCTTCTTAGAATCCAGGGGTTATTTCAGCCCCAGACTATTGAAAACAATGGTATTAATTGTAAATATCTTATCAGTTCAGAGTTCCTTGAAAGATTAATTTATGCAAGTATTTCTATTAACTGTCTCAGTACATTAATCTAAAATGAGTCATGTTAGTTGGGTCGAGTAAGAAAGGTGATTCAAAGTTTAACTACGAATACTGTTCTCCTGTCTGGCACCACACTGGAAGTGTGTGCATAGTTTATTAAATTACTTGGGACAGTGTGGGTGTTCCCTTCCCCCTGCAGGTGGATGTGGCATTCTTTCCATTGACTATTAATGAGGGTGGGCCCTCTGAAACAGCTGGAGACTCATTCTATTCAACTGAGACTTGGTGCCTGCTTGCTGGATGCTGGGCACCAACCATTCTACATCGTTAGAGATGGAATCTTGACAAAACAATGAAAATCCCCCCAGGAATGAAAGGGCTAATATTGAAGTAAGGGGTTAGATTTCAGAGAAGGTGAACAGGGAAGATGCTGGTGAGGTTAATGCCTGCATAGAGGAATAGGGAGGGAGCTACTCATGCACCCACCTCGGAGAACCAGTTTTCAAGCAGAGGAACTGCAGATGCAGAGCCCCCAGGCAGGACTATCCCTGGTGTTCTAAGCACAGTAAAGAGGCCAGAGCTTCAGGGCGAGCAGGGCAAAGAGGAATACACTGAAACCTGGGCAAGCAGGGCCCAGGCTGTGCAGGCCTTGTACACCACTGGCTCAAGCTGAGTGGGAAGGAAAGTGGTCTAGGACTGACAGTGGGGGGTGGGGGTTACACTCTGACCACAAGCAGACAGTACTTGAGACATGGTGGAGCTCAGGATGCTACCTGTGACAAAACTCTAATTGGTTTGATCTCAGGCCAAACATCCGGTGTCTTTGAGCCTTCGCTTTATTTTGTGTGAAACTATGATTCTTGCCTCACCTACTTTATGTATTCTTACAAAGATAAGTATGTGGGTCTGGAGTGATGATTATTGACAATTACGGTTACCACGGTAACCTGGTCTAAATGTAGTAAGTTATTGAAGCAGTTGTGTGCCTTCTAACACGTTTTAAATGACCTGATGATCCTGCTCTTGGTCCTGTTCCTTTGCTAGTGTATGAAACGCACATGGTGGCCAGCGCAAGTTCTTTCCATGCGACTCCAAACACGTCACTGGGAGTGGTTTAGGCAACACCCTCCAGAGCCCAGCCCTTGCCCACGGTGCACACCAAGGAAGCACTGGGTAAACCCTTTTGTTTGAATGTGTAGCACCTTAAACTATAAAAAATGTAAACTCTTTTGCAATCTGTTGATGGATATTCTTTCTGGTTTTTAGGTTTCATCATGAATATGTTCCAGGCTCCTATACTTCCTGATGTTTCTGATGACAAAGATGAATGGCCATCTCTAGACCAAAATGAAGACACATTTGAAGACCAGTTTCAAAGTAATAATTTATTTTAAAGCTAATTGGTGCATTGTACTGTGGGCGGAGCCCAGGCATTGTCAGGGATTACCTAAGATGTGGCCCTGCCTTGCTCATCACAGAAAGTGCATGAAATAGAAGTGTGGCAGAGTTGGACAAGGTTTCGATGTGTGTGGTAGAGTTGGGGTTTGCTGTTTGTTGGGTTGGGTTAGGTGGGTTGGGTTGCTATAACAGTGATATCTAAAGGAGGATAAAATCCCCATGGGGAGGTACATCAGGAAGAGCTGAGTAGTCCAGGAGTGATTTGAGGCCTTCTTGGTAGAAAAGTGGCCAGGTTGTGGTTGGAGGCCAGCAACTAGCCCTCTTACCTAGGGCCAGGGGATTCATGCTGGGAGCCAGAGATTGTAATAAAGATCAGTAGGATCCATTTGGAGTTGGGAGAAGAGATTTTTCTTAAAGCAAATGAAAACTAAAACCACTGAGAGCTTTTATTGAATGAGTCAGGTGATAATAGAAGTGTCATAGGAGAATGATGAGCTGTGTTCTTGATGTGTGGCAGTAATTTGGGACTTGAGGCTGCCCAGTGATTATAGTTAAATCACTTCATCCCACTACAAAGTGATTTGCCTTACCACCTAGTATTTAAAAACTGATGCCAGTTCTTTTCTATAAGCTTCTCCCCTCTACCTCCCACTTCATTTGTAGTTGAAGTTTTAGTGTAAAGGGTCATGTTTTTCCTAGAACAGTCATGAAATACATTTTTTATTCTCTTGCAGAAAATGCAAATTCTTCTGGGGCTTGGGGAGTCAATAAAGTTGTTGCTTTGACATCTGCTTTTCCTATTTTTGAAGATGGAAACAAAGAAAATTATGGGTAAAGAAACATCAAGTTAATATATCACTGGGGGGACGCATGTCATAGTGCCACAGGATGCCTGGAGGTGCCTGCAGGACTCAAGATGGTGAGGCAGCAGGGAGGGAATTTGGACTGTCTGCCAGGATGGTCTGGTTCTGGCCCAGCTCTGCACTGATAAGCCTTTCCACCAACAGCTGGGAGCTTGTTGCCAGTGTTCTGCAGAGCCACAGTGCTGTGCATGAGTTCCAGGAGGGCAGAGCTCCAAGTGAAAGCACAGTAGAAAAAGGAAAGCATTAGAATTTGTCAAAGAACAGGATTCTCTGGTTTGAAATTGTTTCAGAATGTAGAGGAATCAGTGCAGGTGTCCGTACTGTGCTGTTTACATTTGCAGGATTAATAAGTGGGAAAGGACCCGGCTTACACTGGGTAACGCTGCAGAGAGAATGTTTTAAGGCAGAGTCACATGATACTAGAGAGTGGTTAATAGTTTACACTATGGAAAAAGAGATATCTGGGTGAATTACAAGTGTCTTGGTATGGAGGAAATTCACACCCAGGCAGAATGGAGAAAGCATGACCAGCATGCAGAGAGAAGTTCCCTATCTCAGCCAGGCACTGGGAAAAGAGCTAAGGTGTTTCAAGGCATCCAAGGTATTTTATTGGCCATGCTCCTAATTGTTCTTTTGTTCCTAAAAAAAATTGTAACAATTTAAAAACTAACAAAAATTGCATTTTCTACCCTCTCTTTGGTAACTGTTAGTCAACTTATATTTACATAGTCAATTCACTTTTTCTGGAAGTGCAATAGTAAGAAACCCCTTAATAAATGAGGGGAGAATCTTTCTAACATTAGATCAAGTGGTAGCATTTATTTCATCACCATATTTTACTGTTTTTAATTTCATAAATCTTTTCCTTAGGTTACCACAGCCTAAAAATAAGCCCACAGGAGCCAGGACCTTTGGAGAACGCTCTAGCAGCAGACGTCCTCCAAAACCAAATGTAAGCCACTCTCTATTTCATCTGACACAGATCTGCCAAGTGATTATGCCACTCAAATGGTGTGATGTATATAAAACCACAATATATTGTGCGAAGTAGAAGATTGTTATTCTACTTGTTAGAATACTTGTTATTGTTCTAATATTGCTAGAATATTGTTCAACATTTATTTGAATACCTGTGATGTGCCAGATATCTAATATGTATAGGAAATAAAAATGTATTTGATATGATCCTTGCCCTCAAAGAGCCTTCCCTCTAGTAAGAACAAGCCACCTGGGGATATTTGTTTTTCCTTGACGGAGGAAGTGAGGCCTACAGTGGAATATCAGTGAGAAACCCAGCAAATCTGAATCCAGCTGAGATGGACCATCCTCAGCACAGCTCAGCAGGCACCCTTCACTGCCCAGTAGCCCACTGCATTCCACTACGGTGGCCTTTGTGTCCGTCCTCATTGACTTCCACCCTGGCCCTAAGTGTACCCCACAGTGTGCTCGATCCCCATCCCCTGGCTGACCCCATGGCAGTGAGGCACCATTGAGAGCCACTGGCTCACCAAGCACCTCACTAAGACACCAAGCCCTGGCTCCTATTTGTAGTCCCTTGGGGGGTTGTTTGGACGAACTATTGCCTGGCTCCCTAATCCCTCTGATGATCTATTGAGCTTTAAATTTTCACAAATAATGAAGTAAATTGCAGACATAGTGCCATCACTTTAAAGGTACGTTTTGCTGAACTATTACTTTTACCAAACCCACAATGCATTTTCCATATATCCTGATGCTAAACATAAGCCAGTACTTTATCTTATATCATCTGAAGAAACAATCTGCCAGTTTCGCCTCCATTGGAAGAGATGGTGGATTTTATGAAGACAATGCAGAAGATATAAAAATTATGTGTGAGAACCAAACCCACATAAGTACAGTTATCTCATACTAGATAAAGGCACCATAAGCATACATTGAAGAAAAGATAGCCTCTTAACAAATGGTGCTGGGTAAACTGGAAATCCATCTATAGCAGAATGAAATTGAACTCATATCTACTAGAAGAAAATGTAGGCCCAACTCTTCATCATGTTCACTTAGGAACCAACTAAAATGCATGAAGCAAAATCAAGAATCAATAAATGAGATGGTGCCAAACTAAGAAGTTTAGCAAAGGAAACAATTGAAAACATGGAGAGAGGGAGAATTCTCTCTTCTACAGAATGAGAGAAAATATTCTTCACCTGCCACTCAGGTAGAGCATTTCTCCAGCATATGCAAAGAAACCCCCAAAAACATAACACCAAAAAATGAAATAACCCAATCAGTAAATAGGTAAAGGAACACAACAGGCACTTCACTGAAGAAGAAATACGAAAGGTCAAATCATATATGGAAAAACGCTCAACATCTGCAGCAATTAGAGAAATGCAAATTAAAACTACACTGAGATTCCATCTCACTTTAGTCAGAATAGCAATTATCAAGAATACAAGTAACAATAAATGTTGACAAGGATGTGAGGGAAAAGGTCTACATCCATTCCTTATGGGACTGCAAATTGGTGCAACCACTCTGGAAAGCAATGTGGAGATCCCTTAGAAAACTTTGAATTAAACTACCATTTGGCCCAGTTATCCCATTCCTTAGTTTATACCCAAAGGACTTAAAAACAGTACTACAGTGACACAGCCACATCAGTTCACAATAGCTAGGCTATGGAACCAACCTAAGTGCCCTTCAACGGGTGAATGGATAAAGAAAATGTGGTATATTTACACAATGGAACATTACTCAGGTATAAAGAAGAATGAAATTATGGCATTTGCTGGTAAATGGATGGAACTAGAAGCTATCATGTTAAGTGAAATAAGCCGATCCCAAAAAAACAAGGCCAAATATTCTCTCTGATATTGAAAGGTTAATAAAAAAGGTACTTGTCATTCCGTTTCTCTATATGCTTAACAAAACACTGTTGAAATTTTAAGGACTGTTTGCTAATCTTGTTCTCAGAATGTGCTGTCTCTAACTGTGGACTGTCTGCTAATCTTGTTCCCAGAATGGCTGTCCCCAACTGCCAAACTACAAAATGTAACTTCTCTCGCTGCCCTCTCCAAGGAAAGTATATAAGCTCTGCTCAAGCTGTTCTCAGGGCTCTATCTCTCTTTGCTATAGAGAGAGCCCTAGCATGCTGGTCTCCAAATAAACCCACCCTTCTGCTTTTGAATAAGACAGTCTCTTGCGGTCTCTTACTCCGACGTTTCGCCGGACCCTTACAATATGTGGATGCTAATACACAATAAAGGTGGGGTGCAAACAGAAGTTCATTGGATTGAAGGAAAGGGATGTAATGAAGGGAAGGGATGGAAGTAGAGAAGACAATAGAATGAATCCGATATAACTTTTCTGTGTTCATATATGAATACACAACCAGTATAACTCCACATCATGAACAACCACAGGAATAGAATCCTACGTTATACACCATGTATGTATAATATGTCAAAATACGGTCTACTGTCATGCGTATCTAAACAAATTAAAAAAATAAAAACCATGGGTGGCATTGTAAGGGCAACCAAAGGGGGTCATGAGCTATGGACCTGACTCAGCAATTTGTCTTTCCCTACAGACTCTAAAAAACTTGACCCGTAATTCTGTTCTTGGAGAAGTGCCTGATTCTAGGGGCTGGGGCAAGAAAAATACAAGATAAGTCTGGAGCATATTGTGCTAGAAAATTAAGGAAGGATTTGGGGTTTTGTTTTTTCCTATAAGAAAACCAAGAAAGATGTGGCATATCAAAAGAATATAGATGCCAACCTGAATGAGCCAATGGCTAAACCTAGAAAAATTTGAACAATAAGTAGAATAAAGTAATATTGAATTATCACCCAAGAAATAAAACAGATATTGATATAAATAAAAGGGAGCAAAGGATGATTCTTCCTTAGAGAAGAATTCCAAGTGATGTGGAAGGCATCATTAGAGTCCCAATAAAATAAATGCTATAGGCAAGATCCACTAAGGAATTGATGAGTAAAACTTCAGGAAGAAACAGGTACTTCTGGAGCCTCCAAATATCTCACCACTGTTGATTCTGCGGTGGTTTAACATTTGTCCACAAATGCTTTAATGACATTCTAGAAGGTGGAGTTTAATTTACCTCCCTTGAGTTTGGGTAAGACAAATAGAGAATGGGAAAAATGGTTTCCCGTGAGGAAACCTCACAAATGCCTTCTCAGTGATTGGGTTTAACCTCACCAGGAACAAGCCTTGTGGCTAGCTAGCATGCATCCCCACTGTATAATGAGAAGGTCCTTTACCCCAAGTTTTCCCCAAAACCTATAATTCTAATCTACATGTGAGAAAACGAGCCCAAATTAGGGGGACATTCTGCACAGTTCCTGACTAGTGTTCACAAATTTCAGTGCAAGGAAAGAGTAGGAAGGACTGATAGATGGTCATAAACTAGAGGAGACAAAGTCAACAGGACAGTCCACATGCCATCCTGGACTGGATCCGGGACAGCCAAGGGATATTGGAGGGGACTTGTGAAATCCAGATAAGGACTGATAGCTACAAGTGGTGTTTAACTTTTTGAAATGTGCCAGGATCTAGAAGAAATTGACACTAGTGGGAGCTTAATGAAGGTTATATGAGACTGTGCCACCTTTGTAATCTTTCTATAAACCTGGAATTTTTTTTTTCAAATTTAAAGAAAAATGTAGAATTAAAATAAAAAATGTGACCCTTGTGTTGTAGTTCCACTGAGATGTATTAAAGATGAGGGGTAAAATGTTTTTTGGGGACAAAATCTCGCTGTGGTGCTCAGACTGGTCTCAAACTTCACGTGATCCTCTCACTTCAGGCTCCTGAATGGCAGGGATACATTCTGTACCACTGCACCCAGCTTGAAGTCTTAATGTCTAAATTTCACAGACAAAACAAGAAGATGGCGATTATTTTTCAGCTCCTCCTTTGTTGTAGGAAGTGCCTCATTCTGAAGAGTTTTTGGATGATTCAACCGTCTGGGGTATTCGCTGCAACAGAACCCTGGCACCCAGTCCTAAGAGCACAGGGGACTTCACCTCTGCTGCCCAGCTTGCATCTACCCCCTTCCACAAGCTTCCAGCAGACGCAGTGAACAATCTGGAAGATAAAGGTATGCGACATACTTTTTCAGTGTCTGTCTTCTACAAACATTAGTATTAGTTGGTTCATTACTATTATAGTGTTCTTGAAAATTCTAAGGGGGACGTTCGAAAACCATAAAGGGGCTTGGAATCCATTAATTGTTTTTTTCTTTGGCATACTAACTTCATAAAGTCCACATATTTTGAAAATTTAATAACAGATCATAGGTAGAAATGGGGGAAACTTATAGAAGCATATAAAGGCAAATATACAAAGTCCAAACCATTTGTACAGGAGTATGATTATGTTTTTCAAAAGTCAAGAGGGGAGCACTACAGATAATTATTTGAATGCTAAAAATACTAAACATGGTTTTTAATGAATAAAAAAATAGCCAATTTTGGTCCTTGATACATTTCTATAAATTTTTATTATTTCAGACATGCAGCCAAGGATACATTACACATAAAATAATTTTGTTTTTTAGTGTTTTGCTTCAAGGGAATAATGACAAAACTCACAAATAGTCTTTTATTTCTACTGCATCCCAAATATAGCACCCTATATAAAAGAGATATATATCTCTGAATTGAACCCTGATATGTGGCATTACATTGAGCACAGATAATTATTAGTTTTTTATTACCAACCTACAGTATAAATATTATGAGATCTGGGACTTTGGTACCATTTCAGTGACTACCAATTTACCAGCCAAACTCTGTCACTGCTGGTACTTCTTAAAAGCAATAATGAAATAACTGCCAAGGAATTTCACTTCACTAATCTCCTGAACCTGGCTGTGACCTGTCACCCATGCCAGTGACCACCTGTGTGGTCATCCTGTCTGGAGTGGACCTGCTGCTCTCTGGACTCTTTGTTCTTGAAGGATCATTATAGATCAGATGTCAAAACTGAAGTGCTCCCCTGTACGAGAGGGTTGAGTGATCTTGATTTTCCGCATCTTATCGCACTTTGCCATGGAACACTATTTTGAAATTATAATGAAAGTCATCATATAAAGGAATTCTAGAATTGTAACCATGTCAAATGGTATGCGCGTGCATATACATGCATGAAATGTTTGTGTCTCTCGTTTTTGTGTATTTCAGAAAGCATGATAGCAACGCAGTGCACCCATGTGCCGTTGAGTTCTTGTGTTGAGAATGTGGTGGAGCCCTTGAGAGACAGAAAGTTCAGGTAACTTGCAGTTGTGCCCTTCTCTGCATTTCCACTTGAGCTTTCCATGAGCTTTCCTTTTCCAGATGTAAGAGAATGCCTAATCCCATCCTAAACAACTCATAAAGTGCTTAACAATTGGCAGCTTGTAGTCAGAAGGTCCTCTAAGCCCAGTAATGAGCCCCCCTCTTGGTATCAGGACAGTGAGAGAAGCAGCTAGGGTGACAGAGTCTGCAACTGACTTGTACTCATTTGGGGATTAGAACTGGAAAGCCTTTTACCAAAAAGAGACCCTGCCATGTGAAGACTGTTGCAGAACTGGGCAAACACAGAATTGCTTTTCATACCCAGTAAAATTGAGAAAATTGATGACTTCCTTTAAAGAGAAGAGAAGGTACTTAAGCCTCCTAAGGAATAAGCAGTAAAGGTAGACTCGGCACCGTAAACCCCACCATGTCTGCGCAGGCTGTAAACCTCAGAGATCCTAACCAAGGCTGCCATCTTCTGGGTAACTATTTTATTCTAGACACAGTACTTACGCTTTTCCTGGACTCTGTCTTTCAGTTAGCCCTTATAATAACTGAGTTGTGGGGACTATTCTTTCTTTTTCCATTATAGATAAGGAAATTGAGTCTCAGATAAATTATTGACTTAAAGTCATAAGGCTGCAAATTTACAGAATTGGAGTGTGAACCTGTATTTGTCTGAGTGCTGACCCCTTCTTCTCACTGCCTCCTATTAGAAACCCACAAGGCACAAGTTCAATTAAAAAGCAAAAATATATTGAATTTGCATTAATTTTATTATTGATGTTAATCACTTTCTATATGTTTAGGTTCATTTATTTTTTTTTCTTAAGTAATTTCTGTTCACATCTTTTATCCAATCATTTGTTTATTTGGGTCA
>NW_027521752.1:0-54973 GCF_052094955.1 Ictidomys tridecemlineatus
TCGCCAGTCTCTGCTTAGGGCTACATCAACAGCAAACAAACCATAGAGATAGAACTTGAAACTGCTTTATTGTGTCAAGTTTCAAAGAGCTACCACAAACCGTATTTGATTTAGAGTTCCAAATACATGTATCCCTATAGGAGAAAACAGAGTGAAACCTCAAAATGAAACCGGTTACTGCCAACGAACGGTTTAACCTAGAAGAACGAAATTTGGCGAGCCAAGTGGGATTGGTGTACTGATCATTACCTGAAAGTTTCATCAAGATTGGGTGAAAAAGTGTGTGCTGAGATTTCAGGCAACTCGTAGTTTTTTGGAAGCTTGGCAGGCCCTTTCCATGAAAGTGATTCTCGCCTGTCTCTGCTTAGGGCTACATCAACAGCAAACAAACCATAGAGATAGAACTTGAAACTGCTTTATTGTGTCAAGTTTCAAAGAGCTAGCACAAACTGTGTTTGATTTAGAGTTCCAAATACATGTATCCCTATAGGAGAAAACAGAGTGAAACCTCAAAATGAAACCGGTTACTGCCAACGAACGGTTTAACCTAGAAGAACGAAATTTGGCGAGCCAAGTGGGATTGGTGTACTGATGATTACCTGAAAGTTTCATCAAGATTGGGTGAAAAAGTGTGTGCTGAGATTTCAGGCAACTCGTAGTTTTTTGGAAGCTTGGCAGGCCCTTTCCATGAAAGTGATTCTCGCCAGTCTCTGCTTAGGGCTACATCAACAGCAAACAAACCATAGAGATATAACTTGAAACTGCTTTATTGTGTCAAGTTTCGAAGAGCTAGCACAAACCGCGTTTGATTTCGAATTCCAAATACATGTATCCCTATAGGAGAAAACAGAGTGAAACCTCAAAATGAAACCGGTTACTGCCAACGAACGGTTTAACCTAGAAGAACGAAATTTGGCGAGCCAAGTGGGATTGGTGTACTGATCATTACCTGAAAGTTTCATCAAGATTGGGTGAAAAAGTGTGTGCTGAGATTTCAGGCAACTCGTAGTTTTTTGGAAGCTTGGCAGGCCCTTTCCATGAAAGTGATTCTCGCCAGTCTCTGCTTAGGGCTACATCAACAGCAAACAAACCATAGAGATATAACTTGAAACTGCTTTATTGTGTCAAGTTTCGAAGAGCTAGCACAAACCGCGTTTGATTTCCAATTCCAAATACATGTATCCCTATAGGAGAAAACAGAGTGAAACCTCAAAATGAAACCGGTTACTGCCAACGAACGGTTTAACCTAGAAGAACGAAATTTGGCGAGCCAAGTGGGATTGGTGTACTGATCATTACCTGAAAGTTTCATCAAGATTGGGTGAAAAAGTGTGTGCTGAGATTTCAGGCAACTCGTAGTTTTTTGGAAGCTTGGCAGGCCCTTTCCATGAAAGTGATTCTCGCTAGTCTCTGCTTAGGGCTACATCAACAGCAAACAAACCATAGAGATAGAACTTGAAACTGCTTTATTGTGTCAAGTTTCAAAGAGCTAGCACAAACCGTGTTTGATTTAGAGTTCCAAATACATGTATCCCTATGGGAGAAAAAAGAGTGAAACCTCAAAGAGAAACCGGTTACTGCCAACGAACGGTTGAACCTAGAAGAACAAAATTTGTCGAGCCAAGTGGGATTGGTGTACTGATCATTACCTGAAAGTTTTATCAAGATTGGGTGAAAGAGTGTGTGCTGAGATTTCAGGCAACTCGTAGTTTTTTGGAAGCTTGGCAGGCCCTTTCCATGAAAGTGATTCTCGCCAGTCTCTGATTAGGGCTACATCAACAGCAAAAAAACCATAGAGATAGAACTTCAAACTGCTTTATTCTGTCAAGTTTCAAAGAGCTAATACAAACCGTGTTTGATTTAGAGTTCCAAATACATGTATCCCTATAGGAGAAAACAGAGTGAAACCTCAAAATGAAACCGGTTACTGACAACAAACGGTTTAACCTAGAAGAACGAAATTTGGCGAGCCAAGTGGGATTGGTGTACTGATCATTACCTGAAAGTTTCATCAAGATTGGGTGAAAAAGTGTGTGCTGAGATTTCAGGCAACTCGTAGTTTTTTGGAAGCTTGGCACGCCCTTTCCATGAAAGTGATTCTCGCAAGTCTCTGCTTAGGGCTACATCAACAGCAAACAAACCATAGAGATAGAACTTGAAACTGCTTTATTGTATCAAGTTTCAAAGAGCTAGCACAAACCGTGTTTGATTTAGATTTCCAAATACATGTATCCCTATGGGAGAAAACAGAGTGAAACCTCAAAATGAAACCGGTTACTGCCAACGAACGGTTTAACCTAGAAGATCGAAATTTGGCGAGCCAAGTGGGATTGGTGTACTGATCGTTACCTAAAAGTTTCATCAAGATTGGGTGAAAAAGTGTGTGCTGAGATTTCAGGAAACTCGTACTTTTTTGGAAGCTTGGCAGGCCCTTTCCATGAAAGTGATTCTCGCCAGTCTCTGCTTAGGGCTACATCAACAGCAAACAAACCATAGAGATAGAACTTGAAACTGCTTTATTGTGTCAAGTTTCAAAGAGCTAGCACAAACTGTGTTTGATTTAGAGTTCCAAATACATGTATCCCTATGGGAGAAAACAGAGTGAAACCTCAAAAAGAAACCGGTTACTTCCAACGAACGGTTTAACCTAGAAGAAAGAAATATGGCGAGCCAATTGGGATTGGTGTACTGATCATTACCTGAAAGTTTCATCAAGATTGGGTGAAAAAGTGTGTGCTGAGATTTCAGGCAACTCATAGTTTTTTGGAAGCTTTGAAGGCCCGTTCAATGAAAGTGATTCTCGCCTGTCTCTGCTTAGGGCTACATCAACAGCAAACAAACCATAGAGATAGAACTTGAAACTGCTTTATTGTGTCAAGTTTCAAAGAGCTAGCACAAACCGTGTTTGATTTAGAGTTCCAAATACATGTATCCCTATAGGAGAAAACAGAGTGAAACCTCAAAATGAAACCTGTTACTGCCAACGAACAGTTTAACCTAGAAGAACAAAATTTGGCGAGCCAAGTGGGATTGGTGTACTGATCATTACCTGAAAGTTTCATCAAGATTGGGTGAAAAAGTGTGTGCTGAGATTTCTGGCAACTCGTCGTTTTTTGGAAGCTTGGCAGGCCCTTTCCATGAAAGTGATTCTCACCAGTCTCTGCTTAGGGCTACATCAACAGCAAACAAACCATAGAGATAGAACTTGAAACTGCTTTATTGTGTCAAGTTTCAAAGAGCTAGCACAAACTGTGTTTGATTTAGAGTTCCAAATACATGTATCCCTATGGGAGAAAACAGAGTGAAACCTCAAAATGAAACCGGTTACTGCCAATGAACGGTTTAACCTAGAAGAAAGAAATTTGGCGAGCCAAGTGGAATTGGTGTACTGATCATTACCTGAAAGTTTCATCAAGATTGGGTGAAAAAGTGTGTGCTGTGATTTCAGGCAACTCATAGTTTTTTGGAAGCTTGGCAGGCCCTTTCCATGAAAGTGATTCTCGCCAGTCTCTGCTTAGGGCTACATCAACAGCAAACAAACCATAGAGATAGAACTTGAAACTGCTTTATTGTGTCAAATTTCAAAGAGCTAGCACAAACTGTGTTTGATTTAGAGTTCCAAATACATGTATCCCTATGGGAGAAAACAGAGTGCAACCTCAAAATGAAACCGGTTACTGCCAACGAACGGTTTAACCTAGAAGAACGAAATTTGGCGAGCCAAGTTGGAATGGTGTACTGATCATTACCTGAAAGTTTCATCAAGATTGGGTGAAAAAGTGTGTGCTGAGATTTCAGGCAACTCGTAGTTTTTTGGAAGCTTGGCAGGCCCTTTCCATGAAATTGATTCTCGCCAGTCTCTGCTTAGGGCTACATCAACAGCAAACAAACCATAGAGATAGAACTTGAAACTGCTTTATTGTGTCAAATTTCAAAGAGCTAGCACAAACCATGTTTGATTTAGAGTTCCAAATACATGTATCCCTATAAGAGAAAACAGAGTGAAACCTCAAAATGAAACCGGTTACTGCCAACGAACGGTTTAACCTAGAAGAACGAAATTTGGCGAGCCAAGTGGGATTGGTGTACTGATGATTACCTGAACGTTTCATCAAGATTGGGTGAAAAAGTGTGTGCTGAGATTTCAGGCAACTCGTAGTTTTTTGGAAGCTTGGCAGGCCCTTTCCATGAAAGTGATTCTCGCCAGTCTCTGCTTAGGGCTACATCAACAGCAAACAAACCATAGAGATAGAACTTGAAACTGCTTTATTGTGTCAAGTTTCAAAGAGCTAGCATAAACCGTCTTTGATTTAGAGTTCCAAATACATGTATCCCTATGGGAGAAAACAGAGTGAAACCTCAAAATGAAACCGGTTACTGCCAACGAACGGTTTAACCTAGAAGATCGAAATTTGGCGAGCCAAGTGGGATTGGTGTACTGATCGTTACCTGAAAGTTTCATCAAGATTGGGTGAAAAAGTGTGTGCTGAGATTTCAGGCAACTCGTAGTTTTTTGGAAGCCTGGCAGGCCCTTTTCATGAAAGTGATTCTCGCCAGTCTCTGCTTAGGGCTACATCAACAGCAAAAAAACCATAGAGATAGAACTTGAAACTGCTTTATTGTGTCAAGTTTCAAAGAGCTAGCACAAACCGTGTTTGATTTAGAGTTCCAAATACATGTATCCCTATAGGAGAAAACAGAGTGAAACCTCAAAATGAAACCTGTTACTGCCAACGAACAGTTTAACCTAGAAGTACAAAATTTGGCGAACCAAGTGGGATTGGTGTACTGATCATTACCTGAAAGTTTCATCAAGATTGGGTGAAAAAGTGTGTGCTGAGATTTCAGGCAACTCGTAGTTTTTTGGAAGCTTGGCAGGCCCTTTCCATGAAAGTGATTCTCGCCAGTCTCTGCTTAGGGCTACATCAACAGCAAACAAACCATAGAGATAGAACTTGAAACTGCTTTATTGTGTCAAGTTTCAAAGAGCTAGCACAAACCGTGTTTGATTTAGAGTTCCAAATACATGTATCCCTATAGGAGAAAACAGAGTGAAACCTCAAAATGAAACCGGTTACTGCCAACGAACGGTTTAACCTAGAAGAACGAAATTTGGCGAGCCAAGTGGGATTGGTGTACTGATCATTACCTGAAAGTTTCATCAAGATTGGGTGAAAAAGTGTGTGCTGAGATATCAGGCAACTCGTAGTTTTTTGGATCTTGGCAGGCCCTTTCCATGAAAGTGATTCTTGCCAGTCTCTGCTTAGGGCTACATCAACAGCAAACAATCCATAGAGATAGAACTTGAAACTGCTTTATTGTGTCAAGTTTCAAAGAGCTAGCACAAACCGTGTGTGATTTAGAGTTCCAAATACATGTATCCCTATAGGAGAAAACAGAGTGAAACCTCAAAATGAAACCGGTTACTGCCAACGAACGGTTTAACCTAGAAGAACGAAATTTGGCGAGCCAAGTGGGATTGGTGTACTGATCATTACCTGAAAGTTTCATCAAGATTGGGTGAAAAAGTGTGTGCTGAGATTTCAGGCAACTCGTAGTTTTTTGGAAGCTTGGCACGCCCTTTCCATGAAAGTGATTCTCGCAAGTCTCTGCTTAGGGCTACATCAACAGCAAACAAACCATAGAGATAGAACTTGAAACTGCTTTATTGTGTCAAGTTTCAAAGAGCTAGCACAAACCGTGTTTGATTTAGATTTCCAAATACATGTATCCCTATGGGAGAAAACAGAGTGAAACCTCAAAATGAAACCGGTTACTGCCAACGAACGGTTTAACCTAGAAGATCGAAATTTGGCGAGCCGAGTGGGATTGGTGTACTGATCGTTACCTAAAAGTTTCATCAAGATTGGGTGAAAAAGTGTTTGCTGAGATTTCAGGCAACTCGTAGTTTTTTGGAAGCTTGGCAGGCCCTTTCCATGAAAGTGATTCTCGCCAGTCTCTGCTTAGGGCTACATCAACAGCAAACAAACCATAGAGATAGAACTTGAAACTGCTTTATTGTGTCAAGTTTCAAAGAGCTAGCACAAACCGTGTTTGATTTAGAGTTCCAAATACATGTATCCCTATAGGAGAAAACAGAGTGAAACCTCAAAATGAAACCTGTTACTGCCAACGAACAGTTTAACCTAGAAGAACAAAATTTGGCGAGCCAAGTGGGATTGGTGTACTGATCATTACCTGAAAGTTTCATCAAGATTGGGTGAAAAAGTGTGTGCTGAGATTTCTGGCAACTTGTCGTTTTTTGGAAGCTTGGCAGGCCCTTTCCATGAAAGTGATTCTCACCAGGCTCTGCTTAGGGCTACATCAACAGCAAACAAACCATAGAGATAGAACTTGAAACTGCTTTATTGTGTCAAGTTTCAAAGAGCTAGCACAAACTGTGTTTGATTTAGAGTTCCCAATACATGTATCCCTATGGGAGAAAACAGAGTGAAACCTCAAAATGAAACCGGTTACTGCCAATGAACGGTTTAACCTAGAAGAACGAAATTTGGCGAGCCAAGTGGAATTGGTGTACTGATCATTACCTGAAAGTTTCATCAAGATTGGGTGAAAAAGTGTGTGCTGAGATTTCAGGCAACTCGTAGTTTTTTGGAAGCATGGCAGGCCCTTTCCATGAAAGTGATTCTCGCCAGTCTCTGCTTAGGGCTACATCAACAGCAAACAAACCATAGAGATAGAACTTGAAACTGCTTTATTGTGTCAAATTTCAAAGAGCTAGCACAAACCATGTTTGATTTAGAGTTCCAAATACATGTATCCCTATGGGAGAAAACAGAGTGAAACCTCAAAATGAAACCGTTTACTGCCAACGAACGGTGTAACCTAGAAGAACGAAATTTGGCGAGCCAAGTTGGATTGGTGTACTTTTCATTACCTGAAAGTTTCATCAAGATTGGGTGAAAAAGTGTGTGCTGAGATTTCAGGCAACTCGTAGTTTTTTGGAAGCTTGGCACGCCCTTTCCATGAAAGTGATTCTCGCCAGTCTCTGCTTAGGGCTACATCAACAGCAAACAAACCATAGAGATAGAACTTGAAACTGCTTTATTGTGTCAAATTTCAAAGAGCTAGCACAAACCATGTTTGATTTAGAGTTCCAAATACATGTATCCCTATAAGAGAAAACAGAGTGAAACCTCAAAATGAAACCGGTTACTGCCAACGAACGGTTTAACCTAGAAGAACGAAATTTGGCGAGCCAAGTGGGATTGGTGTACTGATGATTACCTGAACGTTTCATCAAGATTGGGTGAAAAAGTGTGTGCTGAGATTTCAGGCAACTCGTAGTTTTTTGGAAGCTTGGCAGGCCCTTTCCATGAAAGTGATTCTCGCCAGTCTCTGCTTAGGGCTACATCAACAGCAAACAAACCATAGAGACAGAACTTGAAACTGCTTTATTGTGTCAAGTTTCAAAGAGCTAGCACAAACCGTCTTTGATTTAGAGTTCCAAATACATGTATCCCTATGGGAGAAAACAGAGTGAAACCTCAAAATGAAACCGGTTACTGCCAACGAACGGTTTAACCTAGAAGATCGAAATTTGGCGAGCCAAGTGGGATTGGTGTACTGATCGTTACCTGAAAGTTTCATCAAGATTGGGTGAAAAAGTGTGTGCTGAGATTTCAGGCAACTCGTAGTTTTTTGGAAGCCTGGCAGGCCCTTTTCATGAAAGTGATTCTCGCCAGTCTCTGCTTAGGGCTACATCAACAGCAAAAAAACCATAGAGATAGAACTTGAAACTGCTTTATTGTGTCAAGTTTCAAAGAGCTAGCACAAACCGTGTTTGATTTAGAGTTCCAAATACATGTATCCCTATAGGAGAAAACAGAGTGAAACCTCAAAATGAAACCTGTTACTGCCAACGAACAGTTTAACCTAGAAGTACAAAATTTGGCGAACCAAGTGGGATTGGTGTACTGATCATTACCTGAAAGTTTCATCAAGATTGGGTGAAAAAGTGTGTGCTGAGATTTCAGGCAACTCGTAGTTTTTTGGAAGCTTGGCAGGCCCTTTCCATGAAAGTGATTCTCGCCAGTCTCTGCTTAGGGCTACATCAACAGCAAACAAACCATAGAGATAGAACTTGAAACTGCTTTATTGTGTCAAGTTTCAAAGAGCTAGCACAAACCGTGTTTGATTTAGAGTTCCAAATACATGTATCCCTATAGGAGAAAACAGAGTGAAACCTCAAAATGAAACCGGTTACTGCCAACGAACGGTTTAACCTAGAAGAACGAAATTTGGCGAGCCAAGTGGGATTGGTGTACTGATCATTACCTGAAAGTTTCATCAAGATTGGGTGAAAAAGTGTGTGCTGAGATTTCAGGCAACTCGTAGTTTTTTGGAAGCTTGGCAGGCCCTTTCCATGAAAGTGATTCTCGCCTGTCTCTGCTTAGGGCTACATCAACAGCAAACAAACCATAGAGATAGAACTTGAAACTGCTTTATTGTGTCAAGTTTCAAAGAGCTAGCACAAACCGTGTTTGATTTAGAGTTCCAAATACATGTATCCCTATAGGAGAAAACAGAGTGAAACCTCAAAATAAAACCTGTTACTGCCAACGAACGGTTTAACCTAGAAGAACAAAATTTGGCGAGCCAAGTGGGATTGGTGTACTGATCATTACCTGAAAGTTTCATCAAGATTGGGTGAAAAAGTGTGTGCTGAGATTTCAGGCAACTCGTAGTTTTTTGGAAGCTTGGCAGGCCCTTTCCATGAAAGTGATTCTCGCCAGTCTCTGCTTAGGGCTACATCAACAGCAAACAAACCATAGTGATAGAACTTGAAACTGCTTTATTGTGTCAATTTTCAAAGAGCTAGCACAAACCGTGTTTGATTTAGAATTCAAAATACATGTATCCCTATAGGAGAAAACAGAGTGAAACCTCAAAATGAAACCGGTTACTGCCAAGGAACGGTTTAACCTAGAAGAACGAAATTTGGCGAGCCAAGTGGGACTGGTGTACTGATCATTACCTGAAAGTTTCATCAAGATTGAGTGAAAAAGTGTGTGCTGAGATTTCAGGCAACTCGTAGTTTTTTGGAAGCTTGCAGGCCCTTTCCATGAAAGTGATTCTCGCCTGTCTCTGATTAGGGCTACATCAACAGCAAACAAACCATAGAGATAGAACTTGAAACTTCTTTATTGTGTCAAGTTTCAAAGAGCTAGCACAACCCGTGTTTGATTTAGAGTTCCAAATACATGTATCCCTATAGGAGAAAACAGAGTGAAACCTCAAAATGAAACCTGTTACTGCCAACGAACGGTTTAACCTAGAAGAACAAAATTTGGCGAGCCAAGTGGGATTGGTGTACTGATCATTACCTGAAAGTTTCATCAAGATTGGGTGAAAAAGTGTGTGCTGAGATTTCAGGCAACTCGTAGTTTTTTGGAAGCTTCGCAGGCCCTTTCCATGAAAGTGATTCTCGCCAGTCTCTGCTTAGGGCTACATCAACAGCAAACAAACCATAGAGATAGAACTTGAAACTGCTTTATTGTGTCAAGTTTCAAAGAGCTAGCACAAACCGTGTTTGATTTAGAGTTCAAAATACATGTATCCCTATAGGAGAAAACAGAGTGAAACCTCAAAATGAAACCGGTTACTGCCAAGGAACGGTTTAACCTAGAAGAACGAAATTTGGCGAGCCAAGTGGGATTGGTGTACTGATCATTACCTGAAAGTTTCATCAAGATTGGGTGAAAAAGTGTGTGCTTAAATTTCAGGCAACTCGTAGTTTTTTGGAAGCTTGGCAGGCCCTTTCCATGAAAGTGATTCTCGCCAGTCTCTGCTTAGGGCTACATCAACAGCAAACAAACCATAGAGATAAAACTTGAAACTGCTTTATTGTGTCAAGTTTCAAAGAGCTAGCACAAACCGTGTTTGATTTAGAGTTCCAAATACATGTATCCCTATAGGAGAAAACAGAGTGAAACCTCAAAATGAAACCGGTTACTGCCAATGAACGGTTTAACCTAGAAGAACGAAATTTGGCGAGCCAAATAGAATTGGTGTACTGATCATTACCTGAAAGTTTCATCAAGATTGGGTGAAAAAGTGTGTGCTGAGATTTCAGGCAACTCGTAGTTTTTTGGAATCTTGGCAGGCCCTTTCCATGAAAGAGATTCTCGCCAGTCTCTGCTTAGGGCTACATCAACAGCAAACAAACCATAGAGATAGAACTTGAAACTACTTTATTGTGTCATTTTTCAAACAGCTAGCACAAAACGTTTTTCATTTAGAGTTCCAAATACATGTATCCATATAGGAGAAAACAAAGTGAAACCTCAAAATGAAACCAGTTACTGCCAACGAACGGTTTAACATAGAAGAACAAAATTTGGCGAGCCAAGTTGGATTGGTGTACTTTTCATTACCTGAAAGTTTCATCAAGATTGGGTGAAAAAGTGTGTGCTGAGATTTCAGGCAACTCGTAGTTTTTTGGAAGCTTGGCACGCCCTTTCCATGAAAGTGATTCTCGCCAGTCTCTGCTTAGGGCTACATCAACAGCAAACAAACCATAGAGATAGAACTTGAAACTGCTTTATTGTGTCAAATTTCAAAGAGCTAGCACAAACCATGTTTGATTTAGAGTTCCAAATACATGTATCCCTATAAGAGAAAACAGAGTGAAACCTCAAAATGAAACCGGTTACTGCCAACGAACGGTTTAACCTAGAAGAACGAAATTTGGCGAGCCAAGTGGGATTGGTGTACTGATGATTACCTGAACGTTTCATCAAGATTGGGTGAAAAAGTGTGTGCTGAGATTTCAGGCAACTCGTAGTTTTTTGGAAGCTTGGCAGGCCCTTTCCATGAAAGTGATTCTCGCCAGTCTCTGCTTAGGGCTACATCAACAGCAAACAAACCATAGAGACAGAACTTGAAACTGCTTTATTGTGTCAAGTTTCAAAGAGCTAGCACAAACCGTCTTTGATTTAGAGTTCCAAATACATGTATCCCTATGGGAGAAAACAGAGTGAAACCTCAAAATGAAACCGGTTACTGCCAACGAACGGTTTAACCTAGAAGATCGAAATTTGGCGAGCCAAGTGGGATTGGTGTACTGATCGTTACCTGAAAGTTTCATCAAGATTGGGTGAAAAAGTGTGTGCTGAGATTTCAGGCAACTCGTAGTTTTTTGGAAGCCTGGCAGGCCCTTTTCATGAAAGTGATTCTCGCCAGTCTCTGCTTAGGGCTACATCAACAGCAAAAAAACCATAGAGATAGAACTTGAAACTGCTTTATTGTGTCAAGTTTCAAAGAGCTAGCACAAACCGTGTTTGATTTAGAGTTCCAAATACATGTATCCCTATAGGAGAAAACAGAGTGAAACCTCAAAATGAAACCTGTTACTGCCAACGAACAGTTTAACCTAGAAGTACAAAATTTGGCGAACCAAGTGGGATTGGTGTACTGATCATTACCTGAAAGTTTCATCAAGATTGGGTGAAAAAGTGTGTGCTGAGATTTCAGGCAACTCGTAGTTTTTTGGAAGCTTGGCAGGGCCCTTTCCATGAAAGTAATTCTCGCCAGTCTCTGCTTAGGGCTACATCAACAGCAAACAAACCATAGAGATAGAACTTGAAACTGCTTTATTGTGTCAAGTTTCAAAGAGCTAGCACAAACCGTGTTTGATTTAGAGTTCCAAATACATGTATCCCTATAGGAGAAAACAGAGTGAAACCTCAAAATGAAACCGGTTACTGCCAACGAACGGTTTAACCTAGAAGAACGAAATTTGGCGAGCCAAGTGGGATTGGTGTACTGATCATACCTGAAAGTTTCATCAAGATTGGGTGAAAAAGTGTGTGCTGAGATTTCAGGCAACTCGTAGTTTTTTGGAAGCTTGGCAGGCCCTTTCCATGAAAGTGATTCTCGCCTGTCTCTGCTTAGGGCTACATCAACAGCAAACAAACCATAGAGATAGAACTTGAAACTGCTTTATTGTGTCAAGTTTCAAAGAGCTAGCACAAACCGTGTTTGATTTAGAGTTCCAAATACATGTATCCCTATAGGAGAAAACAGAGTGAAACCTCAAAATAAAACCTGTTACTGCCAACGAACGGTTTAACCTAGAAGAACAAAATTTGGCGAGCCAAGTGGGATTGGTGTACTGATCATTACCTGAAAGTTTCATCAAGATTGGGTGAAAAAGTGTGTGCTGAGATTTCAGGCAACTCGTAGTTTTTTGGAAGCTTGGCAGGCCCTTTCCATGAAAGTGATTCTCGCCAGTCTCTGCTTAGGGGCTACATCAACAGCAAACAAACCATAGTGATAGAACTTGAAACTGCTTTATTGTGTCAATTTTCAAAGAGCTAGCACCAAACCGTGTTTGATTTAGAATTCAAAATACATGTATCCCTATAGGAGAAAACAGAGTGAAACCTCAAAATGAAACCGGTTACTGCCAAGGAACGGTTTAAGCCTAGAAGAACGAAATTTGGCGAGCCAAGTGGGACTGGTGTACTGATCATTACCTGAAAGTTTCATCAAGATTGAGTGAAAAAGTGTGTGCTGAGATTTCAGGCAACTCGTAGTTTTTTGGAAGCTTGCAGGCCCTTTCCATGAAAGTGATTCTCGCCTGTCTCTGCTTAGGGCTACATCAACAGCAAACAAACCATAGAGATAGAACTTGAAACTTCTTTATTGTGTCAAGTTTCAAAGAGCTAGCACAACCCGTGTTTGATTTAGAGTTCCAAATACATGTATCCCTATAGGAGAAAACAGAGTGAAACCTCAAAATGAAACCTGTTACTGCCAACGAACGGTTTAACCTAGAAGAACAAAATTTGGCGAGCCAAGTGGGATTGGTGTACTGATCATTACCTGAAAGTTTCATCAAGATTGGGTGAAAAAGTGTGTGCTGAGATTTCAGGCAACTCGTAGTTTTTTGGAAGCTTGGCAGGCCCTTTCATGAAAGTGATTCTCGCCAGTCTCTGCTTAGGGCTACATCAACAGCAAACAAACCATAGAGATAGAACTTGAAACTGCTTTATTGTGTCAAGTTTCAAAGAGCTAGCACAAACCGTGTTTGATTTAGAGTTCAAAATACATGTATCCCTATAGGAGAAAACAGAGTGAAACCTCAAAATGAAACCGGTTACTGCCAAGGAACGGTTTAACCTAGAAGAACGAAATTTGGCGAGCCAAGTGGGATTGGTGTACTGATCATTACCTGAAAGTTTCATCAAGATTGGGTGAAAAAGTGTGTGCTTAAATTTCAGGCAACTCGTAGTTTTTTGGAAGCTTGGCAGGCCCTTTCCATGAAAGTGATTCTCGCCAGTCTCTGCTTAGGGCTACATCAACAGCAAACAAACCATAGAGATAAAACTTGAAACTGCTTTATTGTGTCAAGTTTCAAAGAGCTAGCACAAACCGTGTTTGATTTAGAGTTCCAAATACATGTATCCCTATAGGAGAAAACAGAGTGAAACCTCAAAATGAAACGGGTTACTGCCAATGAACGGTTTAACCTAGAAGAACGAAATTTGGCGAGCCAAATAGAATTGGTGTACTGATCATTACCTGAAAGTTTCATCAAGATTGGGTGAAAAAGTGTGTGCTGAGATTTCAGGCAACTCGTAGTTTTTTGGAATCTTGGCAGGCCCTTTCCATGAAAGAGATTCTCGCCAGTCTCTGCTTAGGGCTACATCAACAGCAAACAAACCATAGAGATAGAACTTGAAACTACTTTATTGTGTCATTTTTCAAACAGCTAGCACAAAACGTTTTTCCATTTAGAGTTCCAAATACATGTATCCATATAGGAGAAAACAAAGTGAAACCTCAAAATGAAACCAGTTACTGCCAACGAACGGTTTAACATAGAAGAACAAAATTTGGGGAGCCAAGTGGGATTGGTGTACTGATCATTACCTGAAAGTTTCATCAAGATTGGGTGAAAAAGTGTGTGCTGAGATTTCAGGCAACTCGTAGTTTTTTGGAAGCTTGGCAGGCCCTTTCCATGAAAGTGATTCTCGCCAGTCTCTGCTTAGGGCTACATCAACAGCAAACAAACCATAGTGATAGAAATTGAAACTGCTTTATTGTGTCAATTTTCAAAGAGCTAGCACAAACCGTGTTTGATTTAGAATTCCAAATACATGTATCCCTATAGGAGAAAACAGAGTGAAACCTCAAAATGAAACCGGTTACTGCCAAGGAACGGTTTAACCTAGAAGAACGAAATTTGGCGAGCCAAGTGGGATTGGTGTACTGATCATTACCTGAAAGTTTCATCAAGATTGAGTGAAAAAGTGTGTGCTGAGATTTCAGGCAACTCGTAGTTTTTTGGAAGCTTGCAGGCCCTTTCCATGAAAGTGATTCTCGCCTGTCTCTGCTTAGGGCTACATCAACAGCAAACAAACCATAGAGATAGAACTTGAAACTTCTTTATTGTGTCAAGTTTCAAAGAGCTAGCACAACCCGTGTTTGATTTAGAGGTTCCAAATACATGTATCCCTATAGGAGAAAACAGAGTGAAACCTCAAAATGAAACCTGTTACTGCCAACGAACGGTTTTACCTAGAAGAACAAAATTTGGCGAGCCAAGTGGGATTGGTGTACTGATCATTACCTGAAAGTTTCATCAAGATTGGGTGAAAAAGTGTGTGCTGAGATTTCAGGCAACTCGTAGTTTTTTGGAAGCTTGGCAGGCCCTTTCCATGAAAGTGATTCTCGCCAGTCTCTGCTTAGGGCTACATCAACAGCAAACAAACCATAGAGATAGAACTTGAAACTGCTTTATTGTGTCAAGTTTCAAAGAGCTAGCACAAACCGTGTTTGATTTAGAGTTCAAAATACATGTATCCCTATAGGAGAAAACAGAGTGAAACCTCAAAATGAAACCGGTTACTGCCAACGAACGGTTTAACCTAGAAGAACGAAATTTGGCAAGCCAAGTGGGATTGGTGTACTGATCATTACCTGAAAGTTTCATTAAGATTGGGTGAAAAAGTGTGTGCTGAGATTTCAGGCAACTCGTAGTTTTTTGGAAGCTTGGCACGCCCTTTCCATGAAAGTGATTCTCGCAAGTCTCTGCTTAGGGCTACATCAACAGCAAACAAACCATAGAGATAGAACTTGAAACTTCTTTATTGTGTCAAGTTTCAAAGAGCTAGCACAAACCGTGTTTGATTTAGAGTTCCAAATACCTGTATCCCTATAGGAGAAAACAGAGTGAAACCTCAAAATGAAACCGGTTACTGCCTACAAACGGTTTAACCTAGAAGAACGAAATTTGGCGAGCCAAATAGAATTGGTGTACTGATCATTACCTGAAAGTTTCATCAAGATTGGGTGAAAAAGTGTTTGCTGAGATTTCAGGCAACTCGTAGTTTTTTGGAATCTTGGCAGGCCCTTTCCATGAAAGAGATTCTCGCCAGTCTCTGCTTAGGGCTACATCAACAGCAAACAAACCATAGAGATAGAACTTGAAACTACTTTATTGTGTCATTTTTCAAACAGCTAGCACAAAACGTTTTTCATTTAGAGTTCCAAATACATGTATCCCTATAGGAGAAAACAAAGTGAAACCTCAAAATGAAACCAGTTACTGCCAACGAACGGTTTAACCTAGAAGAACAAAAATTGGCGAGCCAAGTGGGATTGGTGTACTGATCATTACCTGAAAGTTTCATCAAGATTGGGTGAAAAAGTGTGTGCTGAGATTTCAGGAAACTCGTAGTTTTTTGGAATCTTGGCAGGCCCTTTCCATGAAAGTGATTCTCGCCAGTCTCCGCTTAGGGCTACATCAACAGCAAACAAACCATAGAGATAGAACTTGAAACTGCTTTATTGTGTCAAGTTTCAAAGAGCTAGCACAAACCGTGTTTGATTTAGAGTTCCAAATACATGTATCCCTATAGGAGAAAACAGAGTGAAACCTCAAAATGAAACCGGTTACTGCCAATGAACGGTTTAACCTAGAAGAACAAAATTTGGCGAGCCCAGTGGGATTGGTGTACTGATCATTACCTGAAAGTTTCATCAAGATTGGGTGAAAAAGTGTGTGCTGAGATTTCAGGCAACTCGTAGTTTTTTGGAAGCTTGGCAGGCCCTTTTCATGAAAGTGATTCTCGCCAGTCTCTGCTTAGGGCTACATCAACAGCAAACAAACCATAGAGATAGAACTTGAAACTGCTTTATTGTGTCAAGTTTCAAAGAGCTAGCACAAACCGTGTTTGATTTAGAGTTTTAAATACATGTATTCCTATAGGAGAAAACAGAGTGAAACCTCAAAAATGAAACCGGTTACTGCCAACGAACGGTTTAACCTAGAAGAACGAAATTTGGCGAGCCAAGTGGGATTGGTGTACTGATCATTACCTGAAAGTTTCATCAAGATTCGGTGAAAAAGTGTGTGCTGAGATTTCAGGCAACTCGTAGTTTTTTGGAAGCTTGGCAGGCCCTTTCCATGAAAGTGATTCTCGCTAGTCTCTGCTTAGGGCTACATCAACAGCAAACAAACCATAGAGATAGAACTTCAAACTGCTTTATTGTGTCACGTTTCAAAGAGCTAGCACAAACCATGTATGATTTAGAGTTCCAAATACATGTATCCCTATAGGAGAAAACAGAGTGAAACCTCAAAATGAAACCGGTTACTGCCAACAAACGGTTTAACCTAGAAGAACGAAATTTGGCGAGCCAAATAGGATTGGTGTAGTGATCATTACCTGAAAGTTTCATCAAGATTGGGTGAAAAAGTTTTTGCTGTGATTTCAGGCAACTCGTAGTTTTTTGGAATCTTGGCAGGCCCTTTCCATGAAAGTGATTCTCGCCAGTCTCTGCTTAGGGCTACATCAACAGCAAACAAACCATAGAGATAGAACTTGAAACTGCTTTATTGTGTCAAGTTTCAAAGAGCTAGCACAAACCGTGTTTGATTTAGAGTTCCAAATACATGTATCCCTATAGGAGAAAACAGAGTGAAACCTCAAAATGAAACCTGTTACTGCCAACGAACGGTTTAACCTAGAAGAACGAAATTTGGCGAGCCAAGTGGGATTGGTGTACTGATCATTACCTGAAAGTTTCATCAAGATTGGGTGAAAAAGTGTGTGCTGAGATTTCAGGCAACTCGTAGTTTTTTGGAAGCTTGGCAGGCCCTTTCCATGAAAGTGATTCTCGCCAGTCTCTGCTTAGGGCTACATCAACAGCAAACAAACCATAGAGATAGAACTTGAAACTGCTTTATTGTGTCAAGTTTCAAAGAGCTAGCACAAACCGTGTTTGATTTAGAGTTCCAAATACATGTATCCCTATAGGAGAAAACAGAGTGAAACCTCAAAATGAAACCGGTTACTGCCAAGGAACGGTTTAACCTAGAAGAACAAAATTTGGCGAGCCAAGTGGGATTGGTGTACTGATCATTACCTGAAAGTTTCATCAAGATTGGGTGAAAAAGTGTGTGCATAAATTTCAGGCAACTCGTAGTTTTTTTGGAAGCTTGGCAGGCCCTTTCCATGAAAGTGATTCTCGCCAGTCTCTGCTTAGGGCTACATCAACAGCAAACAAACCATAGAGATAAAACTTGAAACTGCTTTATTGTGTCAAGATTCAAAGAGCTAGCACAAACCATGTTTGATTTAGAGTTCCAAATACCTGTATCCCTATAGGAGAAAACAGTGAAACCTCAAAATGAAACCGGTTACTGCCTACAAACGGTTTAACCTAGAAGAACGAAATTTGGCGAGCCAAACAGAATTGGTGTACTGATCATTACCTGAAAGTTTCATCAAGATTGGGTGAAAAAGTGTGTGCTGAGATTTCAGGCAACTCGTAGTTTTTTGGAATCTTGGCAGGCCCTTTCCATGAAAGAGATTCTCGCCAGTCTCTGCTTAGGGCTACATCAACAGCAAACAAACCATAGAGATAGAACTTGAAACTACTTTATTGTGTCAAGTTTCAAACAGCTAGCACAAAACGTGTTTCATTTAGAGTTCCAAATACATGTATCCCTATAGGAGAAAACACAGTGAAACCTCAAAATGAAACCGGTTACTGCCAACGAACGGTTTAACCTAGAAGAAGAAAATTTGTCGAGCCAAGTGGGATTGGTGCACTGATCATTACCTGTAAGTTTCATCAAGATTGGGTGAAAAAGTGTGTGCTGAGATTTCAGGAAACTCGTAGTTTTTTGGAAGCTTGCAGGCCCTTTCCATGAAAGTGATTCTCGCCAGTCTCCGCTTAGGGCTACATCAACAGCAAACAAACCATAGAGATAGAACTTGAAAGTGCTTTATTGTGTCAAGTTTCAAAGAGCTAGCACAAACCGTGTTTGATTTAGAGTTCCAAATACATGTATCCCTATAGGAGAAAACAGAGTGAAACCTCAAAATGAAACCGGTTACTGCCAACAAACGGTTTAACCTAGAAGAACGAAATTTGGCGAGCCAAGTGGGATTGGTGTACTGATCATTACCTGAAAGGTTCATCAAGATTGGGTGAAAAAGTGTGTGCTGAGATTTCAGGCAACTCGTAGTTTTTTTGAAGCTTGGCAGGCCCTTTCCATGAAAGTGATTCTCGCCAGTCTCTGCTAAGGTCTACATCAACAGCAAACAAACCATAGAGATAGAACTTGAAACTGCTTTATTGTGTCAAGTTTCAAAGAGCTAGCACAAACCGTGTTTGATTTAGAGTTCCAAATACATGTATCCCTATATGAGAAAACACAGTGAAACCTCAAAATGAAACTGGTTACTGCCAAAGAACGGTATAACCTAGAAGAACGAAATTTGGCGAGCCAAGTGGGATTGGTGTACTGATCATTACCTGAAAGTTTCATCAAGATTGGGTGAAAAAGTGTGTGCTGAGATTTTAGGCAACTTGTAGTTTTTTGGAAGCTTGCAGACCCTTTCTATGAAAGTGATTCTCACCAGTCTCTGCTTAGGGCTACATCAACAGCAAACAAACCATAGAGATAGAACTTGAAACTGCTTTATTGTGTCAAGTTTCAAAGAGCTAGCACAAACCGTGTTTGATTTAGAGTTCCAAATACATGTATCCCTATAGTAGAAAACAGAGTGAAACCTCAAAATGAAACCGGTAACTGCCAACAAACGGTTTAACCTAGAAGAACGAAATTTCGCGAGCCAAGTGGGATTGGTGTACTGATCATTACCTTAAAGTTTCATCAAGATTGGGTGAAAAAGTGTTTGCTGAGATTTCAGGCAACTCGTAGTTTTTTGGAAGCTTGGCAGGCCCTTTCCATGAAAGTGATTCTCGCCAGTCTCTGCTTAGGGCTACATCAACAGCAAACAAACCATAGAGATAGAACTTGAAACTGCTTTATTGTGTCACGTTTCAAAGAGCTAGCACAAACCGTGTTTGATTCAGAGTTCCAAATACATGTATCCCTGTAGGAAAAAAAAGAGTGAAACCTCAAAATGAAACCGGTTACTGCCAACGAACGGTTTAACCTAGAAAAACGAAATTTGGCGAGCAAAGTGGGATTGGTGTACTGACCATTACCTGAAAGTTTCATCAAGATTGGGTGAAAAAGTGTGTGCTGAGATTTCAGGCAACTCGTATTTTTTGGAAGCTTGGCAGGCCCTTTCCATGAAAGTGATTCTCGCCAGCCTCTGCTTAGGGCTACATCAACAGCAAACAAACCATAGAGATAGAACTTGAAACTGCTTTATTGTGTCAAGTTTCAAAGAGCTAGCACAAACCGTGTTTGATTTAGAGTTCCAAATAAATGTATCCCTATAGGAGAAAACAGAGTGAAACCTCAAAATGAAACCGGTTACTGCCAACGAACGGTTTAACCTAGAAGAACGAAATTTGGCGAGCCAAGTGGGATTGGTGTACTGATCATTACGTGAAACTATCATCAAGATTGGGTGAAAAAGTGTGTGCAGAGATTACAGGCAAATCATAGTTTTTTGGAAGCTTGGCAGGCCCTTTCCATGAAAGTGATTCTCACCAGTCTCTGTTTAGGGCTACATGAACACCAAACAAACCATAGAGATAGAACTTGAAACTGCTTTATTGTGTCAAGTTTCAAAGAGCTAGCACAAACCGTGTTTGATTTAGAGTTCTAAATACATGTATCTCTATAGGAGAAAACAGAGTGAAACCTCAAAATGAAACCGGTTACTGCCAACAAACTGTTGAACCTAGAAGAACGAAATTTGGCGAGCCAAGTGGGATTGGTGTACTGATCATTACCTGAAAGTATCATCAAGATTGGGTGAAAAAGTGTTTGCTGAGATTTCAGGCAACTCGTAGTTTTTTGAATCATGGCAGGCCTTTCCATGAAACTGATTTTCGCCAGTCTCTGCTTAGGGCTACATCAACAGCAAACAAACCATAGAGATAGAACTTGAAACTGCTTTATTGTGTCTAGTTTCAAGAGCTACCACAAACCGTGTTTGATTTAGAGTTCCAAATACATGTATCCCTATGGGAGAAAACAGAGTGAAACCTCAAAATGAAACCGGTTACTGCCAACGAACGGTTTAACCTGGAAGAACGAAATGTGGCGAGCCAAGTGGGATTGGTGTACTGATCATTACCTGAAAGTTTCATCAAGATTGGGTGAAAAAGTGTGTGCTGAGATTTCAGGCAACTCGTAGTTTTTTGGAAGCTTGGCAGGCCCTTTCCATGAAAGTGATTCTCGCCAGTCTCTGTATAGGGCTACATCAACAGCAAACAAACCATAGAGATAGAACTTGAAACTGCTTTTTGTGTCAAGTTTCAAAGAGCTAGCACAAACCGTGTTTGATTTTTGTTCCAAATACAAGTATCCATATGGGAGAAAACAGAGTGAAACCTCATAATGAAACCGGTTACTGCCACACGAATGGATTAACCTAGAAGAACGAAATTTGGCGAGCCAAGTGGGATTGGTGTACTGATCATTACCTGAAAGTTTCATCAAGATTGGGTGAAAAAGTGTGTGCTGATTTTTCAGGCAACTCGTAGTTTTTTGGAAGCTTGGCAGGCCTTTCCATGAAAGTGATTCTCGCCAGTCTCTGCTTAGGGCTACATCAACAGCAAACAAACCATAGAGATAGAACTTGAAACTGCTTTATTGTGTCAAGTTTCAAAGAGCTAGCACAAACAATGTTTGATTTAGAGTTCCAAATACATGTATCTCTATAGGAGAAAACAGTGAAACCTCAAAATGAAACCGGTTACTGCCAAAAAACGGTTTAACCTAGAAGAACGAAATTTGGCGAGCCAAGTGGGATTGGTGTACTGATCATTACCTGAAAGTATCATCAAGATTGGGTAAAAAAGAGTTTGCTGAGATTTCAGGAAACTCGTAGTTTTTGGAAGCTTGCAGGAACTTTCCATGAAAGTGATTCTCGCAAGTCTTTGCTTAGGGCTACATCAACAGCAAACAAACCATAGAGATAGAACTTGAAACTGCTTTATTGTGTCAAGTTTCAAAGAGCTAGCACAAACCGTGTTTGATTTAGAGTTCCAAATACATGTATCTCTATGGGAGAAAACAGAGTGAAACCTCAAAATGAAACCGGTTACTGCCAACGAACGGTTTAACCTAGAAGAACGAAATTTGGCGAGCCAAGTGGGATTGGTGTACTGATCATTACCTGAAAGTTTCATCAAGATTGGGTGAAAAAGTGTGTGCTGAAATTTCAGGAAACTCGTAGTTTTTTGGAAGCTTGGCAGGCCCTTTCCATGAAAGTGATTCTCGCCAGTCTCTGCTTAGGGCTACATCAACAGCAAACAAACCATAGAGATAGAACTTGAAACTGCTTTACTGTGTCAAGTTTCAAAGAGCTAGCAAAAACCGTGTTTGATTTAGAGTTCCAAATACATGTATCCCTATGGGAGAAAACAGAGTGAAACCTCAAAATGAAACCGGTTACTGCCAACGAGCGGTTTAACCGAGAAGAACGAAATTTGGCGAGCCAAGTGAGATTGGTTTAGTGATCATTACATGAAAGTTTCATCAAGATTGGGTGAAAAAGTGTGTGCTGAGATTTAAGGCAATTCGTAGTTTTTTGGAAGCTTGGCAGGCCCTTTCCATGAAAGTGATTCTCGCCAGTCTCTGCTTAGGGCTACATCAACAGCAAACAAACCATAGAGATAGAACTTGAAACTGCTTTATTGTGTCAAGTTTCAAAAAGCTAGCACAAACCGTGTTTGATTTAGAGTTCCAAATACATGTATCCCTATAGGAGAAAACACAGTGAAACCTCAAAATGAAACCGGTTATTTCCAACGAACGGTTTAACCTAGAAGAAAGAAATTCGGCGAGCCAAGTGGGATTGGTGTACTGATCATTACCTGAAAGTTTCATCAAGATTGGGTGAAAAAGTGTGTGCTGAGACTTCAGGCAACTCGTAGTTTTTTGGAAGCTTGGCAGGCCCTTTCCATGAAAGTGATTCTCGCCAGTCTCTGCTTAGGGCTACATCAACAGCAAATAAACCATAGAGATAGAACTTGAAACTGCTTTATTGTGTTAAGTTTCAAAGTGCTAGCACAAACCGTGTTTGATTTAGAGTTCCAAATACATGTATCCCTATGGGAGAAAACAGAGTGAAACCTCAAAATAAAACCGGTTACTGCCAACGAACGGTTTAACCTAGAAGAACGAAATTTGGCGAGCCAAGTGGGATTGCTGTACTGATCACTACCTGAAAGTTTCATCAAGATTGGGTGAAAAAGTGTGTGCTGAGATTTCAGGCAACTCGTAGTTTTTTGGAAGCTTGGCAGGCCCTTTCCATGAAAGTGATTCTCGCCAGTCTCTGCTTAGGGCTACATCAACAGCAAACAAACCATAGAGATAGAACTTGAAACTGCTTTTTTGTGTCAAGTTTCAAAGAGCTAGCACAAACCGTGTTTGATTTTGAGTTCCAAATACAAGTATCCATATGGGAGAAAACAGAGTGAAACCTCAAAATGAAACCGGTTACTGCCAACGAACGGTTTAACCTAGAAGAACGAAATTTGGCGAGCCAAGTGGGATTGGTGTACTGATCATTACCTGAAAGTTTCATCAAGATTGGGTGAAAAAGTGTGTGCTGATTTTTCAGGGAACTCGTAGTTTTTTGGAAGCTTGGCAGGCCCTTTCCATGAAAGTGATTCTCGGCAGTCTCTGCTTAGGGCTACATCAACAGCAAACAAACCATAGAGATAGAACTTGAAACTGCTTTATTGTGTCAAGTTTCAAAGAGCTAGCACAAACCGTGTTTGATTTAGAGTTCCAAATACATGTATCTCTATGGGAGAAAACAGAGTGAAACCTCAAAATGAAACCGGTTACTGCCAACGAACGGTTTAACCTAGAAGAACGAAATTTGGCGAGCCAAGTGGGATTGGTGTACTGATCATTACCTGAAAGTTTCATCAAGATTGGGTGAAAAAGTGTGTGCTGAAATTTCAGGAAACTCGTAGTTTTTTGGAAGCTTGGCAGGCCCTTTCCATGAAAGTGATTCTCGCCAGTCTCTGCTTAGGGCTACATCAACAGCAAACAAACCATAGAGATAGAACTTGAAACTGCTTTACTGTGTCAAGTTTCAAAGAGCTAGCAAAAACCGTGTTTGATTTAGAGTTCCAAATACATGTATCCCTATGGGAGAAAACAGAGTGAAACCTCAAAATGAAACCGGTTACTGCCAACGAACGGTTTAACCGAGAAGAACGAAATTTGGCGAGCCAAGTGAGATTGGTGTAGTGATCATTACATGAAAGTTTCATCAAGATTGGGTGAAAAAGTGTGTGCTGAGATTTAAGGCAATTCGTAGTTTTTTGGAAGCTTGGCAGGCCCTTTCCATGAAAGTGATTCTCGCCAGTCTCTGCTTAGGGCTACATCAACAGCAAACAAACCATAGAGATAGAACTTGAAACTGCTTTATTGTGTCAAGTTTGAAAAAGCTAGCACAAACCGTGTTTGATTTAGAGTTCCAAATACATGTATCCCTATAGGAGAAAACAGAGTGAAACCTCAAAATGAAACCGGTTATTTCCAACGAACGGTTTAACCTAGAAGAACGAAATTCGGCGAGCCAAGTGGGATTGGTGTACTGATCATTACCTGAAAGTTTCATCAAGATTGGGTGAAAAAGTGTGTGCTGAGATTTCAGGCAACTCGTAGTTTTTTGGAAGCTTCGCAGGCCCTTTCCATGAAAGTGATTCTCGCCAGTCTCTGCTTAGGGCTACATCAACAGCAATCAAACCATAAAGATAGAACTTGAAACTGCTTTATTGTGTCAAGTTTCAAAGAGCTAGCACAAACCGTGTTTGATTTAGAGTTCCAAATACATGTATCCCTATAGAAGAAAACAGAGTGAAACCTCAAAATGAAACCAGTTACTGCCAACGAACGGTTTAACCTAGAAGAACGAAATTTGGCGAGCCAAGTGGGATTGGTGTACTGATCATTACCTGAAAGTTTCATCAAGATTGGGTGAAAAAGTGTGTGCTGAGATTTCAGGCAACTCGTAGTTTTTTGGAAGCTTGGCAGGCCCTTTCCATGAAAGTGATTCTCGGCAGTCTCTGCTTATGGCTACATCAACACCAAACAAACCATAGAGATAGAACTTGAAACTGCTTTATTGTGTCAAGATTCAAAGAGTTAGCACAAACCGTGTTTGATTTAGAGTTCCAAATACATGTATCTCTATAGGAGAAAACAGAGTGAAACCTCAAAATGAAACCGGTTACTGCCAACAAACGGTTTAACCTAGAAGAACGAAATTTGGCGAGCCAAGTGGGATTGGTGTACTGATCATTACCTGAAAGTTTCATCAAGATTGGATGAAAAATTGTGTGCTGAGATTTCAGGCAACTCGTAGTTTTTTGGAAGCTTGGCAGGCCCTTTCCATGAAAGTGATTCTCGCCAGTCTCTGCTTAGGGCTACATCAACAGCAAACAAACCATAGAGATAGAACTTAAAACTGCTTTATTGTGTCAAGGTTCAAAGAGCTAGGACAAACCGTATTTGATTTAGAGTTCCAAATACATGTATTCCTATAGGAGAAAAAGAGAAAACCTCAAAATGAAACCGGTTACTGCCAACGAACGGTTTAACCTAGAAGAACGAAATTTGGCGAGCCAAGTTGGATTTGTGTACTGATCATTACCTGAAAGTTTCACCAAGATTGGGTGAAAAAGTGTGTGCTGAGATTTCAGGCAACTCGTTGTTTTTTGGAAGCTTGGCAGGCCCTTTCCATGAAAGTGATTCTCGCCAGTCTCTGTTTAGGGCTACATCAACAGCAAACAAACCATAGAGATAGAACTTGAAACTGCTTTATTGTGTCAAGTTTCAAAGAGCTAGCACAAACCGCGTTTGATTTAGAGTTCCAAATACATGTATCCCTATAGGAGAAAACAGAGTGAAACCTCAAAATGAAACCGGTTACTGCCAACGAACGGTTTAGCCTAGAAGAACGAAATTTGGCGAGCCAGGTGGGATTGGTGTACTGATCATTACCTGAAAGTTTCATCAAGATTGGGTGAAAAAGTGTGTGCTGAGATTTCAGGCAACTCGTAGTTTTTTGGAAGCTTGGCAGGCCCTTTCCATGAAAGTGATTCTTGCCAGTCTCTGCTTAGGGCTACATCAACAGCAAACAAACCATAGAGATAGAACTTGAAACTGCTTTATTGTGTCAAGTTTCAAAGAGCTAGCACAAACCGTGTTTGATTTAGAGTTCCAAATACATGTATCCCTTTGAAGAAAACACAGTGAAACCTCAAAATGAAACCGGTTACTGCCAACGAACGGTTTAACTTAGAAGAACAAAATTTGGTGAGCCAAGTGGGATTGTTGTACTGATCATTACCTGAAAGTTTCATCAAGATTGGGTGAAAAAGTGTTTGCTGAGATTTCAGGCAACTCGTAGTTTTTTGGAAGCTTGACAGGCCCTTTCCATGAAAGTGATTCTCGCCAGTCTCTGCTTAGGGCTACATCAACAGCAAACAAACCATAGAGATAGAACTTGAAACTGCTTTATTGTGTCAAGTTTCAAAGAGCTAGCAAAAACCGTGTTTGATTTAGAGTTCCAAATACATGTATCCCTATAGGAGAAAACAGAGTGAAACCTCAAAATGAAACCGGTTACTGCCAACGAACGGTTTAACCTAGAAGAACGAAATTTGGCGAGCCAAGTAGGATTGTTGTACTGATCATTACCTGAAAGTTTCATCAAGATTGGGTGAAAAAGTGTGTGCTGAGATTTCAGGCAACTCGGAGTTTTTTGGAAGCTTGGCAGGCCCTTTCCATGAAAGTGATTCTCGCCAGTCTCTGCTTAGGGCTACATCAACAGTAAAGAAACCATAGAGATAGAACTTGAAACTGCTTTATTGTGTCAAGTTTCAAAGAGCTAGCACAAACCGCGTTTGATTTAGAGTTCCAAATACATGTATCCCTTTGAAGAAAACACAGTGAAACCTCAAAATGAAACCGGTTACTGCCAACGAACGGTTTAACTTAGAAGAACAAAATTTGGCGAGCCAAGTGGGATTGGTGTACTGATAATTACCTGAAAGTTTCATCAAAATTGGGTGAAAAAATGTTTGCTGAGATTTCAGGCAACTCGTAGTTTTTTGGAAGCTTGACAGGCCCTTTCCATGAAAGTGATTCTCGCCAGTCTCTGCTTAGGGCTACATCAACAGCAAACAAACCATAGAGATAGAACTTGAAACTGCTTTATTGTGTCAAGTTTCAAAGAGCTAGCACAAACCGTGTTTGATTTAGAGTTCCAAATACATGTATCCCTATAGGAGAAAAGAGAGTGAAACCTCAAAATGAAACCGGTTACTGCCAACGAATGGTTTAACCTAGAAGAACGAAATTTGGCGAGCCAAGTAGGATGGTTGTACTGATCATTACCTGAAAGTTTCATCAAGATTGGGTGAAAAAGTGTGTGCTGAGATTTCAGGCAACTCGGAGTTTTTTGGAAGCTTGGCAGGCCTTTTCCATGAAAGTGATTCTCGCCAGTCTCTGCTTAGGGCTACATCAACAGCAAACAAACCATAGAGATAGAACATGAAACTGCTTTATTGTGTCAAGTTTCAAAGAGCTAGCACAAACCGTGTTTGATTTAGATTTCCAAATACATGTATCCCTTTGAAGAAAACACAGTGAAACCTCAAAATGAAACCGGTTACTGCCAACGAACGGTTTAACTTAGAAGAACAAAATTTCGCGAGCCAAGTGGGATTGGTGTACTGATCATTACCTGAAAGTTTCATCAAGATTGGGTGAAAAAGTGTTTGCTGAGATTTCAGGCAACTCGTAGTTTTTTGGAAGCTTGGCAGGCCCTTTCCATGAAAGTGATTCTCGCCAGTCTCTGCTTAGGGCTACATCAACAATAAAGAAACCATAGAGATAGAACTTGAAACTGCTTTATTGTGTCAAGTTTCAAAGAGCTAGCACAAACCGTGTTTGATTTAGAGTTCCAAATACATGTATCCCAATAGGAGAAAACAGAGTGAAACCTCAAAATGAAACCGGTTACTGCCAACGAACGATTTAACCTAGAAGAACGAAATTTGGCGAGCCAAGTGGGATTGGTGTACTGATCATTACCTGAAAGTTTCATCAAGATTGGGTGAAAAATTGTGTGCTGAGATTTCAGGCAACTCGTAGTTTTTTGGAAGCTTGGCAGGCCCTTTCCATGAAAGTGATTCTCGCCAGTCTCTGCTTAGGGTACATCAACAGCAAACAAACTATAGAGATAGAACTTGAAACTGCTTTATTGTGTCAAGTTTCAAAGAGCTAGCACAAACCGTGTTTGATTTAGAGTTCCAAATACATGTATCCCTATAGGAGAAAACAGAGTGAAACCTCAAAATGAAACCGGTTACTGGCAACGAACGGGTTAACCTAGAAGAACGAAATTTGGCGAGCCAAGTGGGATTGGTGTACTGATCATTACCTGAAAGTTTCATCAAGATTGGGTGAAAAAGTGTTTGCTGAGATTTCAAGCAACTCGTAGTTTTTTAGAAGCTTGGCAGGCCCTTTCCATGAAAGTGATTCTCGCCAGTCTCTGCTTAGGGCTACATCAACAGCAAACAAACCATAGAGATAGAACTTGAAACTGCTTTATTGTGTCAAGTTTTAAAGAGCTAGCACAAACCGTGTTTGATTTAGAGTTTCAAATACATGTATCCCTATAGGAGAAAACAGAGTGAAACCTCAAAATGAAACCGGTTACTGCCAACGAACGGTTTAACCTAGAAGAACGAAATTTGGCGAGCCAAGTGGGATTGGTGTACTGATCATTACCTGAAAGTTTCATCAAGATTGGGTGAAAAAGTGTGTGCTGAGATTTCAGGCAACTCGTAGTTTTTTGGAAGCTTGGCAGGCCCTTTCCATGAAAGTGATTCTCGCCAGTCTCTGCTTAGGGCTACATCAACAGCAAACAAACCATAGAGATAGAACTTGAAACTGCTTTATTGTGTCAAGTTTCAAAGAGCTAAAACAAACCGTGTTTGATTTAGAGTTCCAAATACATGTATTCCTATAGTAGAAAACAGAGTGAAACCTCAAAATAAACCGGTTACTGCCAACGAACGGTTTAACCTAGAAGAACGAAATTTGGTGAGCCAAGTGGGATTGGTGTACTGATCATTACCTGAAAGTATCATCAAGATTGGGTGAAAAAGTGTTTCCTGAGATTTCAGGCAACTCGTAGTTTTTTGGAAGCTTGGCAGGCCCTTTCCATGAAAGTGATTCTCGCCAGTCTCTGCTTAGGGCTACATCAACAGTAAAGAAACCATAGAGATAGAACTTGAAACTGCTTTATTGTGTCAAGTTTCAAAGAGCTAGCACAAACCGTGTTTGATTTAGAGTTCCAAATACATGTATCCCTATAGGAGAAAACAGAGTGAAACCTCAAAATGAAACCGGTTACTGCCAACGAACGATTTAACCTAGAAGAACGAAATTTGGCGAGCCAAGTGGGATTGGTGTACTGATCATTACCTGAAAGTTTCATGAAGATTGGGTGAAAAAGTGTGTGCTGAGATTTCAGGCAACTCGTAGTTTTTTGGAAGCTTGGCAGGCCCTTTCCATGAAAGTGATTCTCGCCAGTCTCTGCTTAGGGTACATCAACAGCAAACAAACTATAGAGATAGAACTTGAAACTGCTTTATTGTGTCAAGTTTCAAAGAGCTAGCACAAACCGGGTTTGATTTAGAGTTCCAAATACATGTATCCCTATAGGAGAAAACAGAGTGAAACCTCAAAATGAAACCGGTTACTGCCAACGAACGGGTTAACCTAGAAGAACGAAATTTGGCTAGCCAAGTTGGATTGGTGTACTGATAATTACCTGAAAGTCTCATCAAGATTGGGTGAAAAAGTGTGTGCTGAGATTTCAGGCAACTCGTAGTTTTTTGGAAACTTGGCAGGCCCTTTCCATGAAAGTGATTCTCGCCAGTCTCCGCTTAGGGCTACATCAACAGCAAACAAACCATAGAGATAGAACTTGAAACTGCTTTATTGTGTCAAGTTTCAAAGAGCTAGCTCAAACCGTGTTTGATTTAGAGTTCCAAATACATGTATCCCAATAGGAGAAAACAGATTGAAACCTCAAAATGAAACCGGTTACTGCCAATGAACGGTTTAACCTAGAAGAACGAAATTTGGCGAGCCAAGTGGGATTGGTGTCCTGATCATTACCTGAAAGTTTCATCAAGATTGGGTGAAAAAGTGTTTGCTGAGATTTCAGGCAACTCGTAGTTTTATGGAAGCTTGGTAGGCCCTTTCAATGAAAGTGATTCTCGCCAGTCTCTGCTTAGGGCTACATCAACAGCAACAAATCATAGAGATAGAACTTGAAACTGCTTCATTGTGTCAAGTTTCAAAGAGCTAGCACAAACCGTGTTTGATTTAGAGTTCCAAATACATGTATCCCTATAGGAGAAAACAGAGTGAAACCTCAAAATGAAACCGGTTACTGCCAACGAACGGTTTAACCTAGAAGAATGAAATTTGGCTAGCCAAGTGGGATTGGTGTACTGATCATTACCTGAAAGTTTCATCAAGATTGGGTGTAAAAGTGTGTGCTGAGATTTCAGGCAACTCGTGGTTTTTTGGAAGCTTGGCAGGCCCTTTCCATGAAAGTGATTCTCGCCAGTCTCCGCTTAGGGCTATATCAACAGCAAACAAACCATAGAGATAGAACTTGAAACTGCTTTATTGTGTCAAGTTTCAAAGAGCTAGCACAAACCGTGTTTGATTTAGAGTTCCAAATACATGTATCCCTTTGAAGAAACCACAGTGAAACCTCAAAATGAATCCGGTTACTGCCAACGAACGGTTTAACTTAGAAGAACAAAATTTGGCGAGCCAAGTGGGATTGGTGTACTGATCATTACCTGAAAGTTTCATCAAGATTGGGTGAAAAAGTGTTTGCTGAGATTTCAGGCAACTCGTAGTTTTTTGGAAGCTTGACAGGCCCTTTCCATGAAAGTGATTCTCGCCAGTCTCTGCTTAGGGCTACATCAACAGCAAACAAACCATAGAGATAGAACTTGAAACTGCTTTATTGTGTCAAGTTTCAAAGAGCTAGCAAAAACCGTGTTTGATTTAGAGTTCCAAATACATGTATCCCTATAGGAGAAAAGAGAGTGAAACCTCAAAATGAAACCGTTTACTGCCAACGAATGGTTTAACCTAGAAGAACAAAATTTGGCGAGCCAAGTAGGATGGTTGTACTGATCATTACCTGAAAGTTTCATCAAGATTGGGTGAAAAAGTGTGTGCTGAGATTTCAGGCAACTCGGAGTTTTTTGGAAGCTTGCCAGGCCCTTTCCATGAAAGTGATTCTCGCCAGTCTCTGCTTAGGGCTACATCAACAGCAAACAAACCATAGAGATAGAACTTGAAACTGCTTTATTGTGTCAAGTTTCAAAGAGCTAGCACAAACCGTGTTTGATTTAGAGTTCCAAATACATGTATCCCTTTGAAGAAAACACAGTGAAACCTCAAAATGAAACCGGTTACTGCCAACGAACGGTTTAACTTAGAAGAACAAAATTTGGCGAGCCAAGTGGGATTGGTGTACTGATCATTATCTGAAAGTTTCATCAAGATTGGGTGAAAAAGTGTTTGCTGAGATTTCAGGCAACTCGTAGTTTTTTGGAAGCTTGACATGCCCTTTCCATGAAAGTGATTCTCGCCAGTCTCTGCTTAGGACTACATCAACAGCAAACAAACCATAGAGATAGAACTTGAAACTGCTTTATTGTGTCAAGTTTCAAAGAGCTAGCACAAACCGTGTTTGATTTAGAGTTCCAAATACATGTATCCCTATAGGAGAAAACAGAGTGAAACCTCAAAATGAAACCGGTTACTGCCAACAAACGGTTTAACCTAGAAGAACGAAATTTGGCGAGCCAAGTGGGATTGGTGTACTGATCATTTCCTGAAAGTTTCATCAAGATTGGGTGAAAGAGTGTTTGCTGAGATTTCAGTAAACTCGTAGTTTTTTGGAAGCTTGGCAGGCCCTTTCCATGAAAGTGATTCTCGCCAGTCTCTGCTTAGGGCTACATCAACAGCAAACAAACCATAGAGACAGAACTTGAAACTGCTTTATTGTGTCAAGTTTCAAAGAGCTAGCACAAACTGTGTTTGATTTAGAGTTCCAAATACATGTATCCCTATAGGAGAAAACAGAGTGAAACCTCAAAATGAAACCGGTTACTGCCAACGAACGGTTTAACCTAGAAGAACGAAATTTGGCGAGCCAAGTGGGATTGGGGTACTGATCATTAACTGAAGGTTTCATCAAGATTGGGTGAAAAAGTGTGTGATGAGATTTCAGGCAACACGGAGTTTTTTGGAAGCTTGGCAGGCCCTTTCAATGAAAGTGATTCTCGACCGTCTCTGCTTAGGGCTACATCAACAGCAAACAAACCATAGAGATAGAACTTGAAACTGATTTATTGTGTCAAGTTTCAAAGAGCTAGCACAAACCGTCTTTGATTTAGAGTTCCAAATACATGTATCCCTATAGGAGAAAACAGAGTGAAACCTCAAAATGAAACCGGTTACTGCCAACGAACGGTTTAACCTAGAAGAACGAAATTTGGCGAGCCAAGTGGGATAGGTGTACTGATCATTAACTGAAAGTTTCATCAAGATTGGGTGAAAAAGTGTGTGCTGATATTTCAGGCAACTCGTAGTTTTTTGGAAGCTTGGCAGGCCCTCTCCATGAAAGTGATTCTCGCCAGTCTCTGCTTAGGGCTACATCAACAGAAAACAAACCATAGAGATAGAACTTGAAACTGCTTTATTGTGTCAAGTTTCAAAGAGCTAGCACAAACCGTGTTTGATTTAGAGTTCCAAATACATGTATCCCTTTGGAGAAAACAGAGTGAAACCTCAAAATGAAACCGGTTACTGCCACCGAATGGTTTAACCTAGAAGAACAAAATTTGGCGAGCCAAGTGGGATTGGTGTACTGATCATTACCTGAAAGTTTCATCAAGATTGGGTGAAAAAGTGTTTGCTGAGATTTCAAGCAACTCGTAGTTTTTTAGAAGCTTGGCAGGCCCTTTCCATGAAAGTGATTCTCGCCAGTCTCTGCTTAGGGCTACATCCACGGCAAACAAACCATAGAGATAGAACTTGAAACTGCTTTATTGTGTCAAGTTTCAAAGAGCTAGCACAAACCGTGTTTGATTTAGAGTTTCAAATACACGTATCCCTATAGGAGAAAACAGAGTGAAACCTCAAAATGAAACCCGTTACTGCCAACGAACGGTTTAACCTAGAAAACGAAATTTGGCGAGCCAAGTGGGATTGGTGTACTGATCATTACCTGAAAGTTTCATCAAGATTGGGTGAAAAAGTGTGTGCTGAGATTTCAGGCAACTCGTAGTTTTTTGGAAGCTTGGCAGGCCCTTTCCATGAAAGTGATTCTCGCCAGTCTCTGCTTAGGGCTGCATCAACAGCAAACAAACCATAGAGATAGAACTTGAAACTGCTTTATTGTGTCAAGTTTCAAAGAGCTAGCACAAACCGTGTTTGATTTAGAGTTCCAAATACATGTATCCCTATAGAAGAAAACAGAGTGAAACCTCAAAATAAACCGGTTACTGCCAACGAACGGTTTAACCTAAAAGAACGAAATTTGGTGAGCCAAGTTGGATTGGTGTACTGATCATTACCTGAAAGTATCATCAAGATTGGGTGAAAAAGTGTTTGCTAAGATTTCAGGCAACTCGTAATTTTTTGGAAGCTTGGCAGGCCCTTTCCATGAAAGTGATTCTCGCCAGTCTCTGCTTAGGGCTACATCAACAGTAAAGAAACCATAGAGATAGAACTTGAAACTGCTTTATTGTGTCAAGTTTCAAAGAGCTAGCACAAACCGTGTTTGATTTAGAGTTCCAAATACATGTATCCCTATAGGAGAAAACAGAGTGAAACCTCAAAATGAAACCGGTTACTGCCAAGGAACGATTTAACCTAGAAGAACGAAATTTGGCGAGCCAAGTGGGATTGGTGTACTGATCATTACCTGAAAGTTTCACAAGATTGGGTGAAAAAGTGTGTGCTGAGATTTCAGGCAACTCGTAGTTTTTTGGAAGCTTGGCAGGCCCTTTCCATTAAAGTGATTCTCGCCAGTCTCTGCTTAGGGTACATCAACAGGAAACAAACTATAGAGATAAAACTTGAAACTGCTTTATTGTGTCAAGTTTCAAAGAGCTAGCACAAACCGTGTTTGATTTAGAGTTCCAAATACATGTATCCCTATAGGAGAAAACAGAGTGAAACCTCAAAATGAAACCGGTTACTGCCAACGAACGGGTTAACCTAGAAGAACGAAATTTGGCTAGCCTAGTGGGATTGGTGTACTGATAATTACCTGAAAGTCTCATCAAGATTGGGTGAAAAAGTGTGTGCTGAGATTTCAGGCAACTCGTAGTTTTTTGGAAGCTTGGCAGGCCCTTTCCATGAAAGTGATTCTCGCCAGTCTCCGCTTAGGGCTACATCAACAGCAAACAAACCATAGAGATAGAACTTGAAACTGCTTTATTGTGTCAAGTTTCAAAGAGCTAGCTCAAACCGTGTTTGATTTAGAGTTCCAAATACATGTATCCTTATAGGAGAAAACAGAGTGAAACCTCAAAATGAAACCGGTTACTGCCAATGAACGGTTTAACCTAGAAGAACGAAATTTGGCGAGCCAAGTGGGATTGGTGTACTGATCATTACCTGACAGTATCATCAAGATTGGGTGAAAAACTTTTTCCTGAGATTTCAGGCAACTCGTAGTTTTTTGGAAGCTTGGCAGGCTTTTTCCATGAAAGTGATTCTCGCCAGTCTCTGCTTAGGGCTACATCAAGAGCAAATAAACCATAGAGATAGAACTTGAAACTGCTTTATTGTGTCAAGTTTCAAAGAGCTAGCACAAACCGTGTTTGATTTAGAGTTCCAAATACATGTATCCCTATAGGAGAAAACAGAGTGAAACCTCAAAATGAAACCAGTTTCTGCCAACGAACGGTTTAACCTAGAAGAATGAAATTTGGTGAGCCAAGTGGGACTGGTGTACTGATCATTACCTGAAAGTTTCATCAAGATTGGGTGAAAAAGTGTTTCCTGAGATTTCAGGCAACTCGTAGTTTTTTGGAAGCTTGGCAGGCCCTTTCCATGAAAGTGATTCTCGCCAGTGTCTGCTTAGGACTACATCAACAGCAAACAAACCATAGAGATAGAACTTGAAACTGCTTTATTGTGTCAAATTTCAAAGAGCTACCACAAACCGTGTTTGATTTAGAGTTCCAAATACATTTATCCCTATAGGAGAAAACAGAGTGAAACCTCAAAATGAAACCGGTTACTGCCAACGAACGATTTAACCTAGAAGAACGAAATTTGGTGAGCCAAGTGGGATTGGTATACTGATCATTCCCTGAAAGTATCATCAAGATTGCGTGAAAAAGTGTTTGCTGAGATTTCAGGCAACTCGTAGTTTTTTGGAAGCTTGGCAACCCCTTTCCATGAAAGTGATTCTCGCCAGTCTCTGCTTAGGGCTACATCAACAGCAAACAACCCATAGAGATAGAACTTGAAACTGCTTTATTGGGTCAAGTTTCAAAGAGCTAGCACAAATCGTGTTTGTTTTAGAGTTCCAAATACATGTATCCGTATAGGAGAAAACAGAGTGAAACCTCAAAATGAAAACGGTTACTGCAAACGAACGGTTTAACCTAGAAGAACGAAATTTGGTGAGCCAAGTGGGATTGGTGTACTGATCATTCTCAGAAAGTATCATCAAGATTGGGTGAAAAAGTGTTTGCTGAGATTTCAGGCAACTCGTAGTTTTTTGGAAGCTTGGCAACCCCTTTCCATGAAAGGGATTCTCGCCAGTCTCTGCTTAGGGCTACATCAACAGCAAACAAACCATAGAGATAGAACTTGAAACTGCTTCATTGGGTCAAGTTTCAAAGAGCTAGCACAAACCGTGTTTGATTTAGAGTTCCAAATACCTGTATCCATATAGGAGAAAACAGAGTGAAACCTCAAAATGAAAACGGTTACTGCAAACCAACGGTTTAACCTAGAAGAATGAAATTTGGTGAGCCAAGTGGGATTGATGTACTGATCATTCCCTGAAAGTATCATCAAGATTGCGTGAAAAAGTGTTTGCTGAGATTTCAGGCAACTCGTAGTTTTTTGGAAGCTTGGCAACCCCTTACCATGAAAGTGATTCTCGCCAGTCTCTGCTTTCGGCTACATCAACAGCAAACAAACCATAGAGATAGAGCTTGAAACTGCTTTATTGGGTCAAGTTTCAAAGAGCTAGCACAAACCGTGTTTGATTGAGAGTTCCAAATACATGTATCCGTATAGGAGGAAACAGAGTGAAACCTCAAAATGAAAACGGTTACTGCAAACGAACGGTTTAACCTAGAAGAACGAAATTTGGTGAGCCAAGTGGGATTGGTGTATGATCATTCCCTGAAAGTATCATCAAGATTGGGTGAAAAAGTGTTTGCCGAGATTTCTGGCAACTCGTAGATTTTTGGAAGCTTGGCAACCCCTTTCCAAGAAAGTGATTCTCGCAAGTCTCTTCTTTGGGCTACATTAACAGCAAATAAACCATAGAGATCGAACTTGAAACTGCTTTATTGGGTCAAGTTTCAAAGAACTAGCACAAACCGTGTTTGATTTAGAGTTCCAAATCCATGTATCCGTATAGGAGAAAACAGAGTGAAACCTCAAAACGAAACGGTTACTGCAAGCGAACGGTTTAACCTAGAAGAACGAAATTTGGTGAGCCAAGTGGGATTGGTGTACTGATCATTCCCTGAAAGTATCATCAAGATTGGGTGAAAAAGTGTTTGCTGAGATTTCAGGCAACTCCTAGTTTTTTGGAAGGTTGGCAACCCCTTTCCATGAAAGTTATCCTCGCCAGTCTCTGCTTAGGGCTACATCAACAGCAAACAAACCAAAAGATAGAACTTGAAACTGCTTTATTGGGTCAAGTTTCAAAGAGCTAGCACAAACCGTGTTTGATTTAGAGTTCCAAATACATGTATCCGTATAGGAGAAAACAGAGTGAAACCTTAAAATGAAAACGGTTACTGCAAACAAACGGCTTAACCTAGAAGAACGAAATTTGGTGAGCCAAGTGGGATTGGTGTACTAATCATTCTCAGAAAGTATCATCAAGATTGGGTGAAAAAGTGTTTGCTGAGATTTCAGGCAACTCGTAGTTTTTTGGAAGCTTGGCAACCCCTTTCCATGAATGTGATTCTCGCCAGTCTCTGCTTAGGGCTACATCAACAGCAAACAAACCATAGAGATTGAACTTGAAACTGCTTTATTGGGTCAAGTTTCAAAGAGCTAGCACAAACCGTGTTTGATTGAGAGTTCCAAATACATGTATCCGTATAGGAGTAAACAGAGTGAAACCTCAAAATGAAAACGGTTAGTGCAAACTAACGGTTTAACCTAGAAGAACGAAATTTGGTGAGCCAAGTGGGATTGGTGTACTGATCATTCCCTTAAAGTATCATCAAGATTGGGTGAAAAAGTGTTTGCTGAGATTTCAGGCAACTCGTAGTTTTTTGGAAGCTTGGCAACCCCTTTCCATGAAAGTGATTCTCTCCAGTCTCTGCTTAGGGCTACATCAACAGCAAACAAACCATAGAGATAGAACATGAAACTGCTATATTGGGTCAAGTTTCAAAGTGCTAGCACAAACCGTGTTTGATTTAGAGTTCCAAATCCATGTATCCGTATAGGAGAAAACAGAGTGAAACCTCAAAATGAAAACGGTTACTGCAAACGGATGGTTTAACCTAGAAGAACGAAATTTGGTGAGCCTAGTGGGATTGGTGTACTGATCATTCCCTGAAAGTATCATCAAGATTGGGTGAAAAAGTGTTTGCTGAGATTTCAGGCAACTCGTAGTTTTTTGGAAGCTTGGCAACCCCTATCCATGAAAGGGATTCTCGCCAGTCTCTGCGTAGGGCTCCATCAACAGCAAACAAACCATAGAGACAGAACTTGAAACTGTGTATTGGGTCAAGTTTCAAAGAGCTAGCACAAACCGTGTTTGATTTAGAGTTCCAAATACATGTATCCCTATAAAAGAAAACAGAGTGAAACCTCAAAATGAAAACGGTTACTGCAAACGAACGGTTTAACCTAGAAGAACGAAATTTGGTGAGCAAGTGGGATTGGTGTACTGATCATTCCCTGAAAGTATCATCAAGATTGATTGAAAAAGTGTTTGCTGAGATTTCAGGGAACTCGTAGTTTTTTGGAAGCTTGGCAACCCCTTTCCATGAAAGTGATTCTCGACAGTCTCTGCTTAGGGCTACATCAACAGCAAACAAACCATAGAGATAGAACTTGAAACTGCTTTATTGGGTCAAGTTTTAAAGAGCTAGCAAAAACCGTGTTTGATTTTGAGTTCCAAATATATGTATCCGTATAGGAGAAAACAGAGTGAAACCTCAAAATGAAAACGGTTACTGCAAACGAACGGTTTAACCTAGAAGAACGAAATTTGGTGAGCCAAGTGAGATTGGTGTACTGATCATTCTCAGAAAGTATCATCAAGATTGGGTGAAAAAGTGTTTGCTGAGATTTCAGGCAACTCGTAGTTTTTTGAAAGCTTGGCAACCCCTTTCCAAGAAAGTGAATCTCGCCAGTCTCTGCTTAGGGCTACATCAAAAGCAAACAAACCATAGAGATAGAACTTGAAACTGCTTCATTGGGTCAAGTTTCAAAGAGCTAGCACAAACCGTGTTTGATTTAGAGTTCCAAATACATGTATCCATATAGAAGAAAACAGAGTAAAACCTCAAAATGAAAACGGTTACTGCAAACGAACGGTTTAACCTAGAAGAACGAAATTTGGTGAGCCAAGTGGGATTGGTGTACTGATCATTCCCTGAAAGTATCATCAAGATTGGGTGAAAAAGTGTTTGCTGAGATTTCAGGCAACTCGTAGTTTTTTGGAAGGTTGGTAACCCCTTTCCATGAAAGTGATTCTCGCCAGTCTCTGCTTAGGGCTACATCAACAGCAAACAAACCATAGAGATAGAACTTGAAACTGCTTCATTGGGTCAAGTTTCAAAGAGCTAGCACAAACCGTGTTTGATTTAGAGTTCCAAATACATGTATCTGTATAGGAGAAAACAGAGTGAAACCTCAAAATGAAAACGGTTACTGCAAACGGACGGTTTAACCTAGAAGAACGAAATTTGGTGAGCCAAGTGGGATTGGTGTACTGATCATTCCCTGAAAGTATCATCAAGATTGGGTGAAAAAGTGTTTGCTGAGATTTCAGGCAACTCGTAGTTTTTTGGAAGCTTGGCAACCCCTTTCCAAGAAAGTGATTCTCGCCAGTCTCTGCTTTGGGCTACATCAACAGCAAATAAACCATAGAGATCGAACTTGAAACTGCTTTATTGGGTCAAGTTTCAAAGAGCTAGCACAAACCGTGTTTGATTTAGAGTTCCAAATCCATGTATCCGTATAGGAGAAAACAGAGTGAAACCTCAAAATGAAAACGGTTAATGCAAGCGAACGGTTTAAACTAGAAGAACGAACTTTGGTGAGCCAAGTGGGATTGGTGTACTGATCATTCCCTGAAAGTATCATCAAGATTGTGTGAAAAAGTGTTTGCTGAGATTTCAGGCAACTCGTAGTTTTTTGGAAGCTTGGCAACCCCTTTCCATGAAAGTGATTCTCGCCAGTCTCTGCTTAGGGCTACATTAACAGCAAACAAACCATAAAGATAGAACTTGAAACTGCTTTATTGGGTCAAGTTTCAAAGAGCTAGCACAAACCGTGTTTGATTTAGAGTTCCAAATACATGTATCCGTATAGGAGAAAACAGAGTGAAACCTTAAAATGAAAACGGTTACTGCAAACGAACGGTTTAACCTAGAAGAACGAAATTTGGTGAGCCAAGTGGGATTGGTGTACTTATCATTCTCAGAAACTATCATCAAGATTGGGTGAAAAAGTGTTTGCTGAGATTTCAGGCAACTCGTAGTTTTTTGGAAGCTTGGAAACCCCTTTCCATGAATGTGATTCTCGCCAGTCTCTGCTTAGGGCTACATCAACAGCAAACAAACCATAGAGATAGAACTTGAAACTGCTTTATTGGGTCAAGTTTCAAAGAGCTAGCACAAACCGTGTTTGATTGAGAGTTCCAAATACATGTATCCGTATAGGAGTAAACAGAGTGAAACCTAAAAATGAAAACGGTTAGTGCAAACGAACGGTTTAACCTAGAAGAACGAAATTTGGTGAGCCAAGTGGGATTGGTGTACTGATCATTCCCTTAAAGTATCATCAAGATTGGGTGAAAAAGTGTTTGCTGAGATTTCAGGCAACTCGTAGTTTTTTGGAAGCTTGGCAACCCCTTTCCATGAAAGTGATTCTCTCCAGTCTCTGCTTAGGGCTACATCAACAGCAAACAAACCATAGAGATAGAACATGAAACTGCTATATTGGGTCAAGTTTCAAAGAGCTAGCACAAACCGTGTTTGATTTAGAGTTCCAAATCCATGTATCCGTATAGGAGAAAACAGAGTGAAACCTCAAAATGAAAACGGTTACTGCAAACGGACGGTTTAACCTAGAAGAACGAAACTTGGTGAGCCAAGTGGGATTGGTGTACTGATCATTCTCAGAAAGTATCATCAAGATTGGGTGAAAAAGTGTTTGCTGAGATTTCAGGCAACTCGTAGTTTTTTGGAAGCTTGGCAACCCCTTTCCATGAAAGTGAATCTCGCCAGTCTCTGCTTAGGGCTACATCAAAAGCAAACAAACCATAGAGATAGAACTTTAAACTGCTTCTTTGGGTCAAGTTTCAAAGAGCTAGCACAAACCGTGTTTGATTTAGAGTTCCAAATACATGTATCCATATAGAAGAAAACAGAGTAAAACCTCAAAATGAAAACGGTTACTGCAAACGAACGGTTTAACCTAGAAGAACGAAATTTGGTGAGCCAAGTGGGATGGGTGTACTGATCATTCCCTGATAGTATCATCAAGATTGGGTGAAAAAGTGTTTGCTGAGATTTCAGGCAACTCGTAGTTTTTTGGAAGCTTGGCAACCCCTTTCCATGAAAGTGATTCTCGCCAGTCTCTGCTTAGGGCTACATCAACAGCAAACAAACCATAGAGATAGAACATGAAACTGCTATATTGGGTCAAGTTTCAAAGAGCTAGCACAAACCGTGTTTGATTTAGAGTTCCAAATCCATGTATCCGTATAGGAGAAAACAGAGTGAAACCTCAAAATGAAAACGGTTACTGCAAACGGACGGTTTAACCTAGAAGAACGAAATTTGGTGAGCCAAGTGAGATTGGTGTACTGATCATTCTCAGAAAGTATCATCAAGATTGGGTGAAAAAGTGTTTGCTGAGATTTCAGGCAACTCGTAGTTTTTTGGAAGCTTGGCAACCCCTTTCCATGAAAGTGAATCTCGCCAGTCTCTGCTTAGGGCTACATCAAAAGCTAACAAACCATAGAGATAGAACTTTAAACTGCTTCATTGGGTCAAGTTTCAAAGTGCTAGCACAAACCGTGTTTGAGAGTTCCAAATACATGTATCCATATAGAAGAAAACAGAGTAAAACCTCAAAATTAAAACGGTTACTGCAAACGAACGGTTTAACCTAGAAGAACGAAATTTGGTGAGCCAAGTGGGATGGGTGTACTGATCATTCCCTGAAAGTATCATCAAGATTGCGTGAAAAAGTGTTTCCTGAGATTTCAGGCAACTCGTAGTTTTTTGGAAGCTTGGCAACCCCTTTCCATGAAAGTGATTCTCGCCAGTCTCTGCTTAGGGCTCCATCAACAGCAAACAAACCATTGAGATAGAACTTGAAACTGCTTTATTGGGTCAAGTTTCAAAAAGCTAGCACAAACCGTGTTTGATTTAGAGTTCCAAATCCATGTATCCGTTTAGGAGAAAACAGAGTGAAACCTCAAAATGAAAACGGTTACTGCAAACGAACGGTTTAACCTAGAAGAACGAAATTTGGTGAGCCAAGTGGGATTGGTGTACTGATCATTCCCTGAAAGTATCATCAAGATAGTGTTTGCTGAGATTTCAGGCAACTCGTAGTTTTTTGGAAGCTTGGCAACCACTTTCCATGAAAGGGATTCTCGCCAGTCTCTGCGTAGGGCTCCATCAACAGCAAACAAACCATAGAGACAGAACTTGAAACTGTGTATTGGGTCAAGTTTCAAAGAGCTAGCACAAACCGTGTTTGATTTAGAGTTCCAAATACATGTATCCGTATAGGAGAAAACAGAGTGAAACCTCAAAATGAAAACGGTTACTGCAAACGAACGGTTTAACCTAGAAGAACGAAATTTGGTGAGCCAAGTGGGATTGGTGTACTGATCATTCCCTGAAAGTATCATCAAGATAGTGTTTGCTGAGATTTCAGGCAACTCGTAGTTTTTTGGAAGCTTGGCAACCACTTTCCATGAAAGGGATTCTCGCCAGTCTCTGCGTAGGGCTCCATCAACAGCAAACAAACCATAGAGACAGAACTTGAAACTGTGTATTGGGTCAAGTTTCAAAGAGCTAGCACAAACCGTGTTTGATTTAGAGTTCCAAATCCATGTATCCGTATAGGAGAAAACAGAGTGAAACCTCAAAATGAAAACGGTTACTGCAAACGAACGGTTTAACCTAGAAGAACGAAATTTGGTGAGCCAAGTGGGATTGGTGTACTGATCATTCCCTGAAAGTATCATCAAGATTGGGTGAAAAAGTGTTTGCTGAGATGTCAGGCAACTCGTAGTTTTTTGGAAGCTTGGCAAACCCTTTCCATGAAAGTGATTCTCGCCAGTCTCTGCTTTGGGCTACATCAACAGCAAACAAACCATAGAGATAGAACTTGAAACTGCTTTATTGGGTCAAGTTTCAAAGAGCTAGCACAAATCGTGTTTGATTTAGAGTTCCAAATACATGTATCCGTATAGGAGAAAACAGAGTGAAACCTCAAAATGAAAACGGTTACTGCAAACGAACGGTTTAACCTAGAAGAACGAAATTTGGTGAGCCAAGTGGGAATGGTGTACTGATCATTCCCTGAAAGTATCATCAAGATTGGGTGAAAAAGTGTTTGCTGAGATTTCAGGCAACTCGTAGTTTTTTGGAAGCTTGGCAACCCCTTTCCATGAAAGTGATTCTCGCCAGTCTCTGCTTAGGCCTACATCAACAGCAAACAAACCATAGAGATAGAACTTGAAACTCCTTTATTGGGTCAAGTTTCAAAGAGCTAGCACAAACCGTGTTTGATTTAGAGTTCCAAATCCATGTATCCGTATAGGAGAAAACAGAGTGAAACCTCAAAATGAAAACGGTTACTGCAAACGAACGGTTTAACCTAGAAGATCGAAATTTGGTGAGCCAAGTGGGATTGGTGTACTGATCATTCCCTGAAAGTATCATCAAGATTGAGTGAAAAAGTGTTTGCTGAGATTTCAGGGAACTCGTAGTTTTTTGGAAGCTTGGCAACCCCTTTTCATGAAAGTGATTCTCGACAGTCTCTGCTTAGGGCTACATCAACAGCAAACAAACCATAGAGATAGAACTTGAAACTGCTTTATTGGGTCAAGTTTTAAAGAGCTAGCACAAACCGTGTTTGATTTTGAGTTCCAAATATATGTATCCGTATAGGAGAAAACAGAGTGAAACCTCAAAATGAAAACGGTTACTGCAAACGAACAGTTTAACCTAGAAGAACGAAATTTGGTGAGCCAAGTGAGATTGGTGTACTGATGATTCTCAGAAAGTATCATCAAGATTGGGTGAAAAAGTGTTTGCTGAGATTTCAGGCAACTCGTAGTTTTTTGGAAGCTTGGCAACCCCTTTCCATGAAAGTGAATCTCGCCAGTACTGCTTAGGGCTACATCAAAAGCAAACAAACCATAGAGATAGAACTTGAAACTGCTTCATTGGGTCAAGTTTCAATGAGCTAGCACAAACCGTGTTTGATTTAGAGTTCCAAATACATGTATCCGTATAGAAGAAAACAGAGTAAAACCTCAAAATGAAAACGGTTACTGCAAACGAACGGTTTAACCTAGAAGAACGAAATTTGGTGAGCCAAGTGGGATTGGTGTACTGATCATTCCCTGAAAGTATCATCAAGATTGGGTGAAAAAGTGTTTGCTGAGATTTCAGGCAACTCGTAGTTTTTTGGAAGCTTTGCAAACCCTTTCCATGAAAGTGATTCTCGCCAGTCTCTGCTTTGGGCTACATCAACAGCAAACAAACCATAGAGATAGAACTTGAAACTGCTTTATTGGGTCAAGTTTCAAAGAGCTAGCACAAATCGTGTTTGATTTAGAGTTCCAAATACATGTATCCGTATAGGAGAAAACAGAGTGAAACCTCAAAATGAAAACGGTTACTGCAAACGAACGGTTTAACCTAGAAGAACGAAATTTGGTGAGCCAAGTGGGATTGGTGTACTGATCATTCCCTGAAAGTATCATCAAGATTGGGTGAAAAAGTGTTTGCTGAGATTTCAGGGAACTCGTAGTTTTTTAAAAGCTTGGCAACCCCTTTTTTATGAAAGTGATTCTCGCCAGTCTCTGCTTAGGGCTACATCAACAGCAAACAAACCATAAAGATATAACTTAAAACTGTTTTATTGGGTCAAGTTTCAAAGAGCTAGCACCAACCGTGTTTGATTTAGAGTTCCAAATACATGTATCCTTATAGGAGAAAACAGAATGAAACGTCAAAATGAAAACGGTTACTGCAAACGAACGGTTTAACCTAGAAGAACGAAATTTGGTGAGCCAAGTGGGATTGGTGTACTTATCATTCCCTGAAAGTATCATCACGATTGGGTGAAAAAGTGTTTGCTGAGATTTCAGGCAACTCGTAGTTTTTTGGAAGCTTGGCAACCCCTTTCTATGAAAGTGATTCTCGCCAGTCTCTGCTTAGGGCTACATCAACAGCAAACAAACCATAGAGATAGAACTTGAAACTGCTTTATTGGGTCAAGTTTCAAAGAGCTAGCACAAACCGTGTTTGATTTAGAGTTCCAAATCCATGTATCTGTATAGGAGAAAACAGAGTGAAACCTCCAAATGAAAACGGTTACTGCAAAGAAACGGTTTAACCTAGAAGAACGAAATTTGGTGAGCCAAGTGGGATTGGTGCACTGATCATTCCCTGAAAGTATCATCAAGATTGGGTGAAAAAGTGTTTCCTGAGATTTCAGGAAACTCGTAGTTTTTTGGAAGCTTGGCAACCCCTTTCCATGAAAGTGATTCTCGCCAGTCTCTGCTTAGGGCTACATCAACAGCAAACAACCCATAGAGATAGAACTTCAAACTGCTTTATTGGGTCAAGTTTCAAAGAGCTAGCACAAACCGTGTTTGATGTAGAGTTCCAAATACATGTTTCCATATAGAAGAAAACAGAGTAAAATCTCAAAATGAAAACGGTTACTGCAATGAACGGTTTAACCTAGAAGAACGAAATTTGGTGAGCCAAGTGGGATTGGTGTACTGATCATTCCATGAAACTATCATCAAGATTGGGTGAAAAAGTGTTTGATGAGATTTCAGGCAACTCGTAGTTTTTTGGAAGCTTGGCAACCCCTTTCCATTAAAGTGATTCTCGCCAGTCTCTGCTTAGGGCTACATCAACAGCAAACAAACCATAAAGATATTACTTGAAACTGCTTTATTGGGTCAAGTTTCAAAGAGCTAGCACAAACCGTGTTTGATTTAGAGTTCCAAATACATGTATCCGTATAGGAGAAAACAGAGTGAAACCTCAAAATGAAAACGGTTACTGCAAACGAACGGTTTAACTTAGAAGAACGAAATTTGGTGAGCCAAGTGGGATTGGTGTACTGATCATTCCCTGAAAGTATCATCAAGATAGTGTTTGCTGAGATTTCAGGCAACTCGTAGATTTTTGGAAGCTTGTCAACCCCTTTCCATGAAAGGGATTCTCGCCAGTCTCTGCGTAGGGCTCCATCAACAGCAAACAAACCATAGAGATAGAACTTGAAACTGCTTTATTGGGTCAAGTTTCAAAGAGCTATTACAAACCGTGTTTGATTGATTGTTCCAAATACATGTATCCGTATAGGAGAAAACAGAGTGAAACCTCAAAATGAAAACGGTTACTGCAAACGAACGGTTTAACCTAGAAGAACGAAATTTGGTGAGCCAAGTGGGATTGGTGTACTTATCATTCCCTGAAAGTATCATCAAGATTGGGTGAAAAAGTATTTGCTGAGATGTCAGGCAACTCGTAGTTTTTTGGAAGCTTGGCAAACCCTTTCCATGAAAGTTATTCTCGCCAGTCTCTGCTTTGGGCTACATCAACAGCAAAGAAACCATAGAGATAGAACTTGAAACTGCTTTATTGGGTCAAGTTTCAAAGAGATAGCACAAACCTTGTTTGATTGAGAGTTCCAAATCCTTGTATCCGTAATGGAGAAAACAGAGTGAAACCTCAAAATGAAAACGGTTACTGCAAAGGAACGGTTTAACCTAGAAGAACGAAATTTGGTGAGCCAAGTGGGATTGGTGTACTGATCATTCCCTGAAAGTATCATCAAGATTGGGTGAAAAAGTGTTTGTTGAGATTCCAGGCAACTCGTAGTTTTTGTGAAGCTTGGCAACCCCTTTTTATGAAAGTGATTCTCGCCAGTCTCTGCTTAGGGCTACATCAACAGCAAACAAACCATAGAGATAGAACATGAAACTGCTTTATTGGGTCATGTTTCAAAGAGCTAGCACAAACCGTGTTTGATTTATTTCCAAATCCATGTATCCATATAGGAGAAAACAGAGTGAAACCTCAAAATGAAAACGGTTACTGCAAACCAACGGTTTAACCTAGAAGAACGAAATTTGGTGAGCCAAGTGGGATTGGTGTACTGATCATTCCCTGAAAGTATCATCAGGATTGGGTGAAAAAGTGTTTGCTGAGATTTCAGGCAACTCGTAGTTTTTTGGAAGCTTGGAAACCCCTTTCTATGAAAGTGATTCTCGCCAGTCTTTGCTTAGGGGTACATCAACAGCAAACAAACCATAGAGATAGAACTTGAAACTGCTTTATTGGGTCAAGTTTCAAAGAGCTAGCACAAACCGTGTTTGATTTAGAGTTCCAAATACATGTATTCATGTAGGAGAAAACAGAGTAAAACCTCAAAATGAAAACGGTTACTGCAAACGAACGGTTTAACCTAGAAGAACGAAATTTGGTGAGCTAAGTGGGATTGGTGTACTGATCATTCCCTTAAAGTATCATAAAGATTGGGTGAAAAAGTGTTTGCTGAGATTTCAGGCAACTCGTAGTTTTTTGGAAGCTTGGCAACCCCTTTCCATGAAAGTGATTCTCGCCAGTCTCTGCTTAGGGCTACATCAACAGCAAACAAACCATAGAGATAGAACATGAAACTGCTTTATTGGGTCACGTTTCAAAGAGCTAGCACAAACCGTGTTTGATTTAGAGTTCCAAATCCATGTATCCGTATAGGAGAAAACAGAGTGAAACCTCAAAATGAAAACGGTTACTGCAAACGGACGGTTAAACCTAGAAGAACGAAATTTGTTGAGCCTAGTGGGATTGGTGTACTGATCATTCGCTGAAAGTATCATCAAGATTGGGTGAAAAAGTGTTTGCTGAGATTTCAGGAAACTCGTAGTTTTTTGGAAGCTTGGCAACCCCTTTCTATGAAAGTGATTCTCGCCAGTCTCTGCTTAGGGCTACATCAACAGCAAACAAACCATAGAGATAGAACTTGAAACTGCTTTATTGGGTCAAGTTTCAAAGAGCTAGCACAAACCGTGTTTGATTTAGAGTTCCAAATCCATGTATCTGTATAGGAGAAAACAGAGTGAAACCTCCAAATGAAAACGGTTACTGCAAAGAAACGGTTTAACCTAGAAGAACGAAATTTGGTGAGCCAAGTGGGATTGGTGCACTGATCATTCCCTGAAAGTATCATCGAGATTGGGTGAAAAAGTGTTTCCTGAGATTTCAGGCAACTCGTAGTTTTTTGGAAGCTTGGCAACCCCTTTCCATGAAAGTGATTCTCGCCAGTCTCTGCTTAGGGCTACATCAACAGCAAACAACCCATAGAGATAGAACTTCAAACTGCTTTATTGGGTCAAGTTTCAAAGAGCTAGCACAAACCGTGTTTGATGTAGAGTTCCAAATACATGTTTCCATATAGAAGAAAACAGAGTAAAATCTCAAAATGAAAACGGTTACTGCAATGAACGGTTTAACCTAGAAGAACGAAATTTGGTGAGCCAAGTGGGATTGGTGTACTGATCATTCCCTGAAACTATCATCAAGATTGGGTGAAAAAGTGTTTGATGAGATTTCAGGCAACTCGTAGTTTTTTGGAAGCTTGGCAACCCCTTTCCATTAAAGTGATTCTCGCCAGTCTCTGCTTAGGGCTACATCAACAGCAAACAAACCATAAAGATATTACTTGAAACTGCTTTATTGGGTCAAGTTTCAAAGAGCTAGCACAAACCGTGTTTGATTTAGAGTTCCAAATACATGTATCCGTATAGGAGAAAACAGAGTGAAACCTCAAAATGAAAACGGTTACTGCAAACGAACGGTTTAACTTAGAAGAACGAAATTTGGTGAGCCAAGTGGGATTGGTGTACTGATCATTCCCTGAAAGTATCATCAAGATAGTGTTTGCTGAGATTTCAGGCAACTCGTAGATTTTTGGAAGCTTGTCAACCCCTTTCCATGAAAGGGATTCTCGCCAGTCTCTGCGTAGGGCTCCATCAACAGCAAACAAACCATAGAGATAGAACTTGAAACTGCTTTATTGGGTCAAGTTTCAAAGAGCTATTACAAACCGTGTTTGATTGATTTTTCCAAATACATGTATCCGTATAGGAGAAAACAGAGTGAAACCTCAAAATGAAAACGGTTACTGCAAACGAACGGTTTAACCTAGAAGAACGAAATTTGGTGAGCCAAGTGGGATTGGTGTACTTATCATTCCCTGAAAGTATCATCAAGATTGGGTGAAAAAGTGTTTGCTGAGATGTCAGGCAACTCGTAGTTTTTTGGAAGCTTGGCAAACCCTTTCCATGAAAGTTATTCTCGCCAGTCTCTGCTTTGGGCTACATCAACAGCAAACAAACCATAGAGATAGAACTTGAAACTGCTTTATTGGGTCAAGTTTCAAAGAGATAGCACAAACCTTGTTTGATTGAGAGTTCCAAATCCTTGTATCCGTAATGGAGAAAACAGAGTGAAACCTCAAAATGAAAACGGTTACTGCAAAGGAACGGTTTAACCTAGAAGAACGAAATTTGGTGAGCCAAGTGGGATTGGTGTACTGATCATTTCCTGAAAGTATCATCAAGATTGGGTGAAAAAGTGTTTGTTGAGATTCCAGGCAACTCGTAGTTTTTGGGAAGCTTGGCAACCCCTTTTTATGAAAGTGATTCTCGCCAGTCTCTGCTTAGGGCTACATCAACAGCAAACAAACCATAGAGATAGAACATGAAACTGCTTTATTGGGTCATGTTTCAAAGAGCTAGCACAAACCGTGTTTGATTTAGATTTCCAAATCCATGTATCCGTATAGGAGAAAACAGAGTGAAACCTCAAAATGAAAACTGTTACTGCAAACCAACGGTTTAACCTAGAAGAACAAATTTGGTGAGCCAAGTGGGATTGGTGTACTGATCGTTCCCTGAAAGTATCATCAAGATTGTGTGAAAAAGTGTTTGCTGAGATTTAAGGCAACTCGTAGTTCTTTGGAAGCTTGGCAACCGCTTTCCATGTAAATTATTCTCGCCAGTCTCTGCTTAGGGCTACATCAACAGCAAACAAACCATAGAGATAGAACTTGAAACTGCTTTATTGGGTCAAGTTTCAAAGAGCTAGCACAAATCGTGTTTGTATTAGAGTTCCAAATCCATGTATCCCTATAGGAGAAAACAGAGTGAAACCTCAAAATGAAAACGGTTACTGCAAACGTACGGTTTAACCTAGAAGAACGAAATTTGGTGAGCCAAGTGGGATTGGTGTACTGATCATTCCCTGAAAGTATCATCAAGATTGGGTGAAAAAGTGTTTGCTGAGATTTCAGGCAACTCGTAGTTTTTTGGAAGCTTGGCAACCCCTTTCTATGAAAGTGATTCTCGCCAGTCTTTGCTTAGGGGTACATCAACAGCAAACATACCATAGAGATAGAACTTGAAACTGCTTCATTGGGTCAAGTTTCAAAGAGCTAGCACAAACCGTGTTTGATTTAGAGTTCCAAATACATGTATTCATGTAGGAGAAAACAGAGTAAAACCTCAAAATGAAAACGGTTACTGCAAACGAACGGTTTAACCTAGAAGAACGAAATTTCGTGAGCTAAGTGGGATTGGTGTACTGATCATTCCCTTAAAGTATCATAAAGATTGGGTGAAAAAGTGTTTGCTGAGATTTCAGGCAACTCGTAGTTTTTTGGAAGCTTGGCAACCCCTTTCCATGAAAGTGATTCTCGCCAGTCTCTGCTTAGGGCTACATCAACAGCAAACAAACCATAGAGATAGAACATGAAACTGCTTTATTGGGTCACGTTTCAAAGAGCTAGCACAAACCGTGTTTGATTTAGAGTTCCAAATCCATGTATCCGTATAGGAGAAAACAGAGTGAAACCTCAAAATGAAAACGGTTACTGCAAACTGACGGTTAAACCTAGAAGAACGAAATTTGTTGAGCCTAGTGGGATTGGTGTACTGATCATTCGCTGAAATTATCATCAAGATTGGGTGAAAAAGTGTTTGCTGAGATTTCAGGAAACTCGTAGTTTTTTGGAAGCTTGGCAACCCCTTTCTATGAAAGTGATTCTCGCCAGTCTCTGCTTAGGGCTACATCAACACCAAACAAACCATAGAGATAGAACTTGAAACTGCTTTATTGGGTCAAATTTCAAAGAGCTAGCACAAACCGTGTTTGATTTAGAGTTCCAAATCCATGTATCTGTATAGGAGAAAACAGAGTGAAACCTCCAAATGAAAACGGTTACTGCAAAGAAACGGTTTAACCTAGAAGAACGAAATTTGGTGAGCCAAGTGGGATTGGTGCACTGATCATTCCCTGAATGTATCATCAAGATTGCGTGAAAAAGTGTTTCCTGAGATTTCAGGCAACTCGTAGTTTTTTGGAAGCTTGGCAACCCCTTTCCATGAAAGTGATTCTCGCCAGTCTCTGCTTAGGGCTACATCAACAGCAAACAACCCATAGAGATAGAACTTCAAACTGCTTTATTGGGTCAAGTTTCAAAGAGCTAGCACAAACCGTGTTTGATGTAGAGTTCCAAATACATGTTTCCATATAGAAGAAAACAGAGTAAAATCTCAAAATGAAAACGGTTACTGCAATGAACGGTTTAACCTAGAAGAACGAAATTTGGTGAGCCAAGTGGGATTGGTGTACTGATCATTCCCTGAAAGTATCATCAAGATTGGGTGAAAAAGTGTTTGCTGAGATTTCAGGCAACTCGTAGTTTTTTGGAAGCTTGGCAACCCCTTTCCATGAAAGTGATTCTCGCCAGTCTCTGCTTAGGGCTACATCAACAGCAAACAAACCATAAAGATATTACTTGAAACTGCTTTATTGGGTCAAGTTTCAAAGAGCTAGCACAAACCGTGTTTGATTTAGAGTTCCACATACATGTATCCGTATAGGAGAAAACAGAGTGAAACCTCAAAATGAAAACGGTTACTGCAAACGAACGGTTTAACTTAGAAGAACGAAATTTGGTGAGCCAAGTGGGATTGGTGTACTGATCATTCCCTGAAAGTATCATCAAGATAGTGTTTGCTGAGATTTCAGGCAACTCGTAGATTTTTGGAAGCTTGTCAACCCCTTTCCATGAAAGGGATTCTCGCCAGTCTCTGCGTAGGGCTCCATCAACAGCAAACAAACCATAGAGATAGAACTTGAAACTGCTTTATTGGGTCAAGTTTCAAAGAGCTATTACAAACCGTGTTTGATTGATTGTTCCAAATACATGTATCCGTATAGGAGAAAACAGAGTGAAACCTCAAAATGAAAACGGTTACTGCAAACGAACGGTTTAACCTAGAAGAACGAAATTTGGTGAGCCAAGTGGGATTGGTGTACTGATCATTCCCTGAAAGTATCATCAAGATTGGGTGAAAAAGTGTTTGCTGAGATGTCAGGCAACTCGTAGTTTTTTGGTAGCTTGGCAAACCCTTTTTATGAAAGTGATTCTCGCCAGTCTCTGCTTTGGGCTACATCAACAGCCAACAAACCATAGAGATAGAACTTGAAACTGCTTTATTGGGTCAAGTTTCAAAGAGCTAGCACAAATCGTGTTTGATTTAGAGTTCCAAATACATGTATCCGTATAGGAGAAAACAGAGTGAAACCTCAAAATGAAAACGGTTACTGCAAACGAACGGTTTAACCTAGAAGAACGAAATTTGGTGAGCCAAGTGGGATTGGTGTACTGATCATTCCCTGAAAGTATCATCAAGATTGGGTGAAAAAGTGTTTGCTGAGATTTCAGGCAACTCGTAGTTTTTTAAAAGCTTGGCAACCCCTTTCTATGAAAGTGATTCTCGCCAGTCTCTGCTTAGGGCTACATCAACAGCAAACAAACCATAGAGATAGAACATGAAACTGCTTTATTGGGTCAAGTTTCAAAGAGCTAGCACAAACCGTGTTTGATTTAGAGTTCCAAATCCATGTATCCGTATAGGAGAAAACAGAGTGAAACCTCAAAATGAAAACGGTTACTGCAAATGGACGGTTAAACCTAGAAGATCGAAATTTGGTGAGCCTAGTGGGATTGGTGTACTGAACATTCGCTGAAAGTATCATCAAGATTGGGTGAAAAAGTGTTTGCTGAGATTTCAGGAAACTCGTAGTTTTTTGGAAGCTTGGCAACCCCTTTCTATGAAAGTGATTCTCGCCAGTCTCTGCTTAGGGCTACATCAACAGCAAACAAACCATAGAGATAGAACATGAAACTGCTTTATTGGGTCAAGTTTCAAAGAGCTAGCACAAACCGTGTTTGATTTAGAGTTCCAAATCCATGTGTCCGTATAGGAGAAAACAGAGTGAAACCTCAAAATGAAAACGGTTACTGCAAACGAACGGTTTAACTTAGAAGAACGAAATTTGGTGAGCCAAGTGGGAATGGTGTACTGATCATTCCCTGAAAGTATCATCAAGATAGTGTTTGCTGAGATTTCAGGCAACTCGTAGTTTTTTGGAAGCTTGGCAACCCCTTTCCATGGAAGGGATTCTCGCCAGTCTCTGCGTAGGGCTCCATCAACAGCAAACAAACCATAGAGACAGAACTAGAAACTGTGTATTGGGTCAAGTTTCTAAGAGCTAGCACAAACCGTGTTTGATTTAGAGTTCCAAATACATGTATCCGTTTAGGAGAAAACAGAGTGAAACCTCAAAATGAAAATGGTTACTGCAAACGAACGGTTTAACCTAGAAGAACGAAATTTGGTAAGCCAAGTGGGATTGGTGTACTTATCATTCCCTGAAAGTATCATCAAGATTGGGTGAAAAAGTGTTTGCTGAGATTTCAGGAAACTCGTAGTTTTTTTAAAAGCTTGGCAACCCCTTTCTATGAAAGTGATTCTCGCCAGTTTTTGCTTAGGGCTACATCAACAGCAAACAAACCATAAAGATATTACTTGAAACTGCTTTATTGGGTCAAGTTTCAAAGAGCTAGCACAAACCGTGTTTGATTTAGAGTTCCAAATCCTTGTATCCGTATAGGAGAAAACAGAGTGAAACCTCAAAATGAAAACGGTTACTGCAAACGAACGGTTTAACCTAGAAGAACGAAATTTGGTGAGCTAAGTGGGATTTGTGTACTGATCATTCCCTGAAAGTATCCTCAAGATTGAGTGAAAAAGTGTTTGCTGAGATTTCAGGCAACTCGTAGTTTTTTGGAAGCTTGGCAACCCCTTTCCATGAAAGGGATTCTCGCCAGTCTCTGTCTAGGGCTCCATCAACAGCAAACAAACCATAGAGACAGAACTTGAAACTGTGTATTGGGTCAAGTTTCAAAGAGCTAACACAAACCGTGTTTGATTTAGAGTTACAAATACATGTATCCCTATAGGAGAAAACAGAGTGAAACCTCAAAATGAAAACGGTTACTGCAAACGAACGGTTTAACCTAGAAGAACGAAATTTGGTGAGCCAAGTGGGATTGGTGTACTTATCATTCCCTGAAAGTATCATCAAGATTGGGTGAAAAAGTGTTTGCTGAGATGTCAGGCAACTCGTAGTTTTTTGGAAGCTTGGCAAACCCTTTTTATGAAAGTGATTCTCGCCAGTCTCTGCTTTGGGCTACATCAACAGCAAACAAACCATAGAGATAGAACTTGAAACTGCTTTATTGGGTCAAGTTTCAAAGAGCTAGCACAATTCGTGTTTGATTTAGAGTTCCAAATACATGTATCCGTATAGGAGAAAACAGAGTGAAACCTCAAAATGAAAACGGTTACTGCAAACGAACGGTTTAACCTAGAAGAACGAAATTTGGTGAGCCAAGTGGGATTGGTGTACTGATCATTCCCTGAAAGTATCATCAAGATTGGGTGAAAAAGTGTTTGCTGAGATTTCAGGCAACTCGTAGTTTTTTAAAAGCTTGGCAACCCCTTTCTATGAAAGTGATTCTCGCCAGTTTTTGCTTAGGGCTACATCAACAGCAAACAAACCATAAAGATATTACTTGAAACTGCTTTATTGGGTCAAGTTTCAAAGAGCTAGCACAAACCGTGTTTGATTTAGAGTTCCAAATCCATGTATCCGTATAGGAGAAAACAGAGTGAAACCTCAAAATGAAAACGGTTACTGCAAACGAACGGTTTAACCTAGAAGAACGAAATTTGGTGAGCCAAGTGGGATTTGTGTACTGATCATTCCCTGAAAGTATCATCAAGATTGAGTGAAAAAGTGTTTGATGAGATTTCAGGCAACTCGGAGTTTTTTGGAAGCTTGGCAACCCCTTTCCATGAAAGGGATTCTCGCCAGTCTCTGCTTAGGGCTACATCAACAGCAAACAAACCATAGAGAAAGAACTTGAAACTGTGTATTGGATCAAGTTTCAAAGAGCTAGCACAAATCGTGTTTGATTTACAGTTCCAAATACATGTATCCCTATAGGAGAAAACAGAGTGAAACCTCAAAATGAAAACGGTTACTGCAAACGAACGGTTCAACCTAGAAGAACGAAATTTGGTGAGCCAAGTGGGATTGGTGTACTTATCATTCCCTGAAAGTATCATCACAATTGGGTGAAAAAGTTTTTGCTGATATTTCAGGCAACTCGTAGTTTTTTGGAAGCTTGGCAACCCCTTTCCATGAAAGTGATTCTTGCCAGTCTCTGCTTTGGGCTACATCAACAGCAAACAAACCATAGAGATATTACTTGAAACTGCTTTATTGGGTCAAGTTTCAAAGAGCTAGCACAAACCGTGTTTGATTTAGAGTTCCAAATACATGT